>NW_006760397.1:885678-902589 GCF_000271605.1 Fomitiporia mediterranea MF3/22 | reverse complement strand
CCTCTCTCTCTCTGCCTGTTCTGTGAGTTCTGACTATGTTCCAGTGCTCACATCCTGTATTTCTGTTGTGTAGGATAGTTGTAGCCTGGGTCCCCTTGCTGAGCCTTCAGGTCCCCTCTACACTGTTGCTGACATAAAGGTGAGACACTCTCTACTAGTAACAATTGACTTAATAGCTTTGAAAGTCTACTAATGTTCTGGTTTCCATTCTGGAAAAACCTTGTTACAATCCTTACTTATAAACAGGGAAAGAACTATAGTGTGTTCTACTAAGTGTAAAAGGTATACTATAATATAGTACAACAACCTGAGGAATTTACAGACATTCTTTACTCTCTAGGGCTGTAGCTATTGTAGAATGCTCTTGACCTTGTCCAGGTCTACTTCTGTCCCCTTTTCAGTAATTAAGTGTCTAAGGAACTTAACCTTTATACAGAATAACTTAGTCTTCTTCTATAAACAGATGAGTCCTTTGTTGTAGAGTACTTACATAACCTTTCTAATATTCCTAATGTGTTCTGTCTTAGACTACAACCAGATGATAATGTTATCTAAGTAGACATGACAGATTTTCCTAATAAGATACTCTAGTACCTTTGTAACCTACTGTTATTGTATAGTCAGTACATTGTATATGTCAGCAACAGTGTAGAGGGGACCTGAAGGCTCAGTAAGGGGACCCAGGCTACAACTATCCTACATAACAGAAATACAGAATGTGAGTACTAGAATGTAGTTAGAACTTGCAGAACAGGCAGAGAGAGAGAGTGAGACAAGAGTAGGGTATATAGAGTAAGCCTAAGAGTACAGGACTATCTAGAGTAGATGAGATTAAGACTACAGGACTAGTCTGATCTTGTACACCTATATATACTAAACTACACAAGAGTACTCAGGGAGTATGAACTACTAAGAATGATAAGCTACAAAGAATGAAAGAAAGGAAGGTCAAAGATAAAGGTATAAAGAATAAAGGGATAGACAAAGAGTAAGAGACTATAGAATGAACAAAGAATGAAGGGGTGGTCAAAGGAATGGAATAATGAAGTAAGGAAGGGTAGTAGTAAGAGTCAGTATGTATATAGTTTATAGACAGTACCTCTGAGAGACAGAAGTCCTAAGTTCTGGTACAGAAGAGTGTAGAACCCTTAGAACTGAAGGTATAAGAGTAGAGAACTGTAACATCACCCCCCCTCTAAAACCAATTGTCCTAATTAGTGAACATTAGACTTAGTTAGTAGCTTAGACATAGGTTAGAACAGTAGGGTTTGGAAATCTGTAAGGCAGAGTTGATATAGAGCACCCAGATGAAGTTGATAGAAGTCTTAAATTACCTTAGTAGTATGGGTGAGATTCTCAGCAGGTTCCTAAGTGTGTTCTTCAACTAGGTATCCCTTCTAGTAGATAAGAAACTTGAGCTTTCTGTGTACTAGCTTAGTGTCTACTATGTACTCTACTTTGTATTCTAGTTCAGAACTAATGAGTTCTGGTAGAGACAGTAGGAGTCTTTGTTGTAAAGGAAAACCTGGATTGTAGTACCAAGACAGTAGAACCTTATTAAACACTAGGTGTATACACTTCTATGTTGCTAGAAGTTAGAGTTTGTAGGCAGAGGTGCTGACCTTCTTTTTAATAATAAAGGGTCTAAAGTGCTTATTGTCTAACTTCTTCATTAGGCAATCTGTAGTCAGGTTAGTAGCTTTCAGTATAACTTTGTCACTAGGCTGGTAATCCTTGACTGTAGACCTCTTCCAATTATAGTTCTACTTTATGACCTGTACTACCTTTTCCAAAAGAGCTTGTGTGTCCTCCCTGGTTCTGTGTATTTGTTCTGTAAAGTCTGTTACAGATTTGGAACTACTGTTACAGTTTGGAACTGTCCCTTAGTACAGATGTCTCCTATAATTAAGGAAGAACAGGGACTGTCCTGTTGTAGAGTGTTACTAATTATTGTGTACAAATTCTGTCAGAGCTAACCATTCAGACTAATCCAATTACTAATGATTAATAAACATTCAGAGGTAGAGCTTGATCTCCTGATTGACTTGCTCAGTTTGACTATTAGTCTGTAGATAATATGTAGTAGAAGGGTTCCCTTAAATTCTGAGAAGTACATACAAGTCCTGTATGAATTTCAACTCAAATTGTAGTCTATAATTGTGAATGAGCTTCTAAGAGAGTCTGTACAACTAGAAGACATGATTCTGATAGATACACACTATGTCTTCAGAAGTGAGTTCTGTTCAGGTCAGAACTGTATAGACTTGCTTAGAGAATCAGTTGACAATTATACAGATAGTGTTGTAACCCTAAGACTCAGGTAGCTTACTGATCAGGTCTACTGAGACTTCTTCCTAAGAGTGATCTAGGATCTAATACAGATGTAGAGGAGTCCAAACCCTTGTCTGGTAGGCCTTAGTCTGTTAGCACATATTACAACTAGTCACATACTTCAGGATTTCCCTCTACATTCCTAGCCACTAGTAGTTCCAAGTAATAAGTTCCTGTGTTTTGTGTCAGCCTAAATGTTCTACAGTTGGATTGTTGTGATAAGCTCAGACAATGTCCTCCTACAGCTTCTAATCCTTCAGAACATACAGTCAGTCTTTCTAGTAAACCTGTCCATCCTTATCCTCCTCCTAATCCCTAGCTTGCTTCTCTAGCTACTTTACTACAACCTGGTCCTGTGTGTGTCTCAGAGCTTACTATATGTAGGTAACAAAGTCAACATTCTCAGATTTGAGTCAGATCTCTCAAATTGTCTCAGACACAAAACAGGAATTGTCTAGGAGAACAAGATTTTTGTTATCATTCTCTCCCCTTTTATAACCTACTTGTCTTGAGAGTAAATCAGCTTTTGTCATTTGTGTTCCAGGTTTGTAATTTAGTACAAAGTCATAGTCTTACAGTTCTAACATCTAGTAGGCTTAACAGTAGTTGAGCTTCTGAGGCACTCAGAAGTACTAGAGATTAAGGTGATTACTCCAAATCTCAAACTTCTGTATAGTACTAAGGAGATATTAACACTACTCCTCTAAGGAACAGACAATTGTAAAGAGTTCCTTATTATAGATAGGGTAGTTCTGTTCTATTACAGAGAGGGATTCTAATTAGAACACTATCAGACACTACTTTCTATCAATAAACTGGGACAGTACTACTCTATTTGTAAAGTCAGAAGAGTTGGCTTTGACTCAGAACTTGTCTACAACTGTTAGAACTACTAATACAGGCTTACTAGTAATAGCCTACTTAAGAGACTCAAACACAGACTACTACTGATCATTCTATTACTAAGAAACATCTTTGCCAGTAAGATTGTAAAGAGGCTGGGCAATAGTACTAAAGCCTTGAATGAAGCATTAGTAGTAGTTTGCAAACCTAAGAAACACTTAGACCTGTTTCAGGTTCTAAGATTGTAGTCAGTTCTGAACTGTAGTTACCTTTGTCAGATCTATACAGACCTCTCCTCCACCAATCACAAAGCCTAGATAATCTACTGACTCTTGTGTAAAAGAGTACTTTGTTTCTTAGAGGAACAGTTTATTATCTTAGAGCCATTATAGAACCACTTGGATCAGTTAGTAATAGTGCTTGACTGTCTGAGTAAAGATTAGAATGTTGTCCAGATACACACTAACATGCCCCAAGTTAATCAGATCTGTAAGGATGTGATTTATGAATGACTAGAATGTTGTAAGTGAGTTGGTTAGTCTAAAGAACATTACAGTCAGTTTGTACAATCCACAATTGGTTCAGAACACAGTCTTCTACTCATTTCTGTCTCAGATCCAAATATTATTATATCCTTATCAAACATCCAACTTAGTGAAAACCCTGAATGTATGTGTCTTATTAATGAGCTCCTGAATCAGGGGGAGTAGGTACTTGTTTTTAACAGTACCCTCATTAAGACAACAATAATCCTAGACTAGGTAGAGCTTTCTATCTTTCTTTTTGACAAAGAAGAAAGGGGAGGCTATAGAGGACTTTGAGGGTCAGATCTGACTGTTCTAAAGATTTTCTCAAAGGAACTCATCAAGCACCTCCTACTTGTCTCTGTTGAGCAGGTAGACCTTACAATCCTTAGGTTAGAAACCCTCAGTCAATTCAATTACATAGTCTTAAGGACAGTGTTTAGGAAGCTAGTCAAATTCCTCTTTACTGAAAACTTTGAGGAACTCTCAGACAAAATCCAGCAGGCTGGGTCTACATACATTCTAGAGTAGAGTCATTCTGAGAGGGTTCCAGACTGGTTCTGTCTCAGACATCCTTCAGATCAACTCTGTTCTACCTTGACTAGAATATGTATTTATATATCTATCCTAGTTAAAGAAGAACAACTAGTCACCTTTATTAGAACTGTTAGTAACATTAGAAGTGTCTACATTCACTCAGAACAGTAGTGTAAGGTAGTTGTAAGACTTGAGACACTAATTAAACACAAGTGTCTACTCTAACCAGTCAATAGTAAGGTTGTGAGCCTTGAGCCATTTGAATCTAATAAAGACATCTGTCTTTCTAAGGTTAGTGACTCTAAACTCAATACTTTCCTTGTGATCCTGAATGGTCATCTGTAGTTAGACAAACTTGGTAATCCAACCATTCTGGTTCAGGGTTCTGTCCACATTGTATACTAGGATTAGAAGTGGAACACATTAAGTAGAGAGGTGGTGTTCCTACACAAAGGCCTTATTAATGTATAAACTAGTATATTTACTGTCTACCAGAGCTATTGTTTGGATCTGGGGGGATCCTGAGAAGGGAGCCAAAAGGATAGGGACCTAGAGCTAGTACCTGGAACATCCTCTAATGAACTACTACTTGTTCTAAAGGGAATGTACAGCTTGTACAGTCTTGTTGTCTAAGAGAGTAAGTATATACACTAACATTTCCTTATTAACCTCTCTCTTTCAACAAGGACAGACTCATGTCCTCAGCTGTGAACTCAGCTGAGACTATCCCTGCTTGATACTACAGACAAACTACTAAGTAGTAAACAGGGCTGAGTAGTGTTCTGAATGTTCTAAGATCTTAGAATACAGAAGTAGCAAGTCAGATTGTACAGATTTAGACTCAGATGAAGTACAAAGAGAAGAATCAAAAGAATCAGAAGAAATAGGAGAACTATCTACTTTTGTTTTTAACTTTTTTCTTTCTAATAAATAATTTTGTTAATTTATTTTTTCTACTTTTTCTACTTTTTCTACTTTTCTTACTTTATTTACTTCTAATCCTACAGTGTCTATTGAATCAAAAGTGGCTATTAAAAAATCTGAGTCATAGTCCTTCAGTACTACATTTACTGTTAGGCCTCTACAAAATCCTAGAGTACATAGTTAGAGTCTAAGAGTTCTGAGGTGACTTCTGAATTTGTAGAAAAGGCTTCTTACTACAAATCCTGCTTGTCACTCATTATTACTCTAACAACCTAACAAATATACTGTTACTTCTGTAGGTAGTCCTTAATCTGGTGCCCTGACTTTCTGTAGGCAAAGTATACTCCTTACTTTCAGGCTTCTCTAATGTTTATTAGAACAGATTGATTACAAATTACAGGCAGATTGATTCAAGAGCTTAGAACTGTTAGAGCTGGACACATGTACAAGCATTCTACACAGACTTAATGTATTCAAGCTGCTACTTAGTTAAAGGAAATAGTGTGTGTCTTCTACTCAGTGTAAGTAATCAGTTCCAGTATCATCCTGAGAATCTTATCAACCAGTTCTAGGTGAAGAGCTTTTTCAAGCATTCTAATAAGGACATCATTAAACCTGAGCACAAATCCTACCTTCTAGGCCAGGATATTAAACTCCTGAAAGAAGGTATTAGCAGAATGTTTGCCCTGTCACAGAGACACAAGCTTGTTCTACACATTGTACTTCTTATTCAGATTAATGAAGGAAGTACAGAGCTGCCTTATAAATTCTGAATACAACTTATTATTCTGAAGTTGGATCAGGCTTCTGATCCAATGTCCTTCAATCCAGTTTTAGACTCAGGTGGCCACATTACCTTCCTTTATGAAGGAGAGGATGAATAGGATGTGATTAAGATCTGAGGATAGATCAGTTGAAGTAGTAGTTATATATAGTTTGACTTAGTACTAGAAGTCCTTAAAGTGCTACTCATTAAAGTCTGAAGGGCAGGCTACATGTACTTTCTTTCTAGAACAGGTTACAACTTCTAGAATGATCAGAACAGGTTCTGAAGAGGCTAGGGGCACATGGTTAGTAAAGGCCTCTTAGATAGAGGTCTGTATGTATTGAGCTAGTTCTGCTCATAACTACTAATCTAGCAGGACAGTAGGGGTGGCAGTTAGTGTAGGAGAGTCCATGTTTACACTATAAAGGAATCAGCACTAAACTAAAAGGGGTAATGAATAGAAGAAGGGTAGTAAAAGTTTAAAAGGGTTTAAAAAGTTTAAAATTTAAAAATGTTATACTGTTACAGTTCTCTACTCTTGTACCTTCAGTTCTGAGGGTTCTGCACCCTTCTGTACCAGAACTTAGGACTTCTGTCCCTTGAGGGTGCTGTCTATAGACTATATGTGTACTGACTCTTGCTACTACCCTTCCTTACTTTATCATTCTATTCTTTTGACCACTCCTTCATTCTTTGTTCATTCTATAGTCTCTTACCCTTTGTCTATCCCTTCATTCTTTGTACCTTTATCTTTGACCTTCCTTTCTTTCATTCTTTGTAGCTTATCATTCTTAGTAGTTCATACTCCCTGAGTACTCTTATATAGTTTAGTATATATAGGTGTACAAGATCAGACTAGTCCTGTAGTCTTGATCTTGTCTACTCTAGGTAGTCCTGTACTCTTAGGCTCACTCTATATACCCTACTCTTGTCTCACTCTCTCTCTCTGCCTGTTCTACAAGTTCTGACTATGTTCTAGTACTTGTGTTCTGTATTTCTGTTGTGTAGGATAGTTGTAGCCTGGGTCCTCTTACTAAGCCTTTAGGTCCCCTCTACACTGTTACTGACATCAGATCAAGACTACCTATTACTACCCTACAACTCTCCTACATTTTAAGCATTAGTACTCACTATTGTGTCAATCTCTTTTCTTTGTCTCAACCCTTTTACCCTATTAGTATGACTGTCTATTTGTACAACTTAAACAGAGTACTAATTATAGTGAGCAGAATATGTTCTAGGCTCATACATGTTTGGAAGAATGTATTAGTCATGTTAATCTTAGTATATATGTGTCCTTAGATAGTATTATTTATAATCTTATTAATATAGAGAAGTAGGGTACAATTGTAAATTGTGTTACTGTTTAGGGTCTGATAATTATATACTATTCACAGAAGGTCTGTAGGATCCACCTTTAGGATAAGGAACACAGGTAATGTGTATAGACTTTCTAACCTGTACAAACAATCTGTCTGAGTATACTAATTAATGAGTGTATACTAAGCCTTCTAGTATTTTTGTAGACAAGTGTAAGATTGTGTAACTACTACCTTAGAGGGATCTTTAAGCTGTATTTTATAAGTAACACCTTTAGGGAGCTCTATAACTAGTGACATTGTGTCTAGGAAGCAGTCCTAATACTATTACTTTAGTTCCCTATCTAATGTCTCAAATCTCTCTAACCCTACTAGGGTTTCTATACACTCTTAGACAGTTGTAGTTATAGTTAGTATAGGCTCTAGGATTCTGTGAGTTGGCTGTAGGGCACAAACTGGTTCTACAATTTCCACTTTCATCAGATTATAGCTAGAATCCTTTAGAATAACTGTCTAGCTTTCTATATTAATAATAATCTAATTCTTCTAAAGAAAGAGTATACTAAGAATCATTTCATTATACAAGTTATTAACTATACAAGCTTTTACAACCTTTAACATTCATTTCTAATCTACTAACTATACTTGTAGCTTTACCTACTCTGTAATCTGTTTCCCTGACTCTTTTGCTAATTTGATTACTAGGGTTATAATAATGTGTTTTTTAAGTAGAAATTACTTAAGACTCATCTAAAACACTAGTTTCTCATTAATCAGAACTGTAGAACAACTAGAGTCAATTATAGGTTAGATTCAGATTAGAGTAGAACTGTCTTCTGTAAGAATACAGTAGTCTGAAAATAGGAGAGAGTCAGAAATCAGGACATACTTGGATTTGTCTCTACTTATAGGTTCTAACACTATAGACTACTCTGTTTGTACAGAAGTAGCAGACTTCTGCTTCAGACATAGGGACTTAATATACTCTTCTGTAATAAGGACTATATCTTCTAGTTTGGGCAGACCTGTTAAGCAACTGTCCCCCTTATAATTTATAAAGGGTTTGTAGTATTAGAAACATTCCTAGTTCTTTATTAGAAGCTAACACTCTGTATAGGACAAACTAATATACTTTACAGTACTTCCTAAGACAGTCTTTAGACTAGCTGTTGTAAGGATAACCTTTTCTGTACACTACTTCTCCTGATCCTTCTTCTAGGCCTGTTCTACAGTAAGTATTACTTTTACACTATTACAAACTTTTGTACAGTCTGCTTCTAACTGTTCTACTAGTTTACACACATGTTCTAACTATCTATAGAGTTTAGTACAATCTGTTACTTCTTTTCCTAAGACTGGTTCTAGGGTCAGAAGGTGATCTGTAGGATTAGGGATCTAACTATTTACTAAGGTCACTACATACATCCTTTCTGTATATGTTATAAGCTGCTCAGAATGTGTTAGAACCAAATTTACAAGTGTGAGACAAAGCTTAAACTAGAGGTCTAAGTGTAGGTTAGCTTTAAGAAGTTTGTAAAGTCTATTAGGATCAAGACACTAATCTTCTAGAAGACTGAAGTTGATCCTAGTAACTTACAGTTACTATTCTCAGAAGTTGTAACTATCTTACTATATTACTAGCAGCCTGTTCTAGGTTTGTACTACTTAGTCTGTAGAGAGTATTTTACACTAAAGCTTCTAATAAAATACATTCAGTATAAGCCCTTCAAGCCTAAGCTAGTCATACTTGTACTACTGGTACAGTCTACTGTTCTATAGACATTCTATTACAACTACAACTATACAGATTGTAAGAATAGATTTAGTGAATGTGTACTTATAAAATATAGAGATTTATAACTAGAGAGTGTATAGTGTTAGTGTTAGCATGTTGAGGTTGTGATGTTTCCTAAACAATAGGAAATATTCTTCTGTAGGTTTGCACACTGCTCACAAGGATACTAAGAGTTAGTCACACTAGTAGGGGTTCAGTAGACTCTGCTCATAGTGTGTAGGTGTTGATACAAGTCAACTGTGTAGTTCTTAATGAGCTTCATTGTCCTTGGATTAAAGTAATATATATACTATCTAATATTGTATGTCTCAGATGTATGTCTCAGAAGACATGTCTCAGCAATAGTGTATATTTGCAAGACGTTTGCATGATTTGAGACATATGACACATTTATCTGAAATAAATGTTAACACTCCCCTTCAAACTTATACTAGTTGATCAGACTAATATAATGTTTGATATGTGTTCGTCTGTTGTTTTTACTAATATCATTTACATTCACAATGTAAATGTTTCGTTTGCTTTGTATATTAAGTCCACTGTAAGTGTTACGTTTGTCTGATGTATTATTATTACGTTCAATGTAATAAATCAATTGTTAATTCAATTTTGATTGCCAAGAGAGCTGCAGGATCTCTTTAGTGTTTGTTTGTAGTTTTATTATTATTACTATTATAGTCGTCACTATAATGTTTTATCATTTGTATGATAGTAGTTTTTCTTGTCTGCAATATAATATGATATGATATAACTTTGTTTCGTTCGTTTTTCATGTCATATTGTTTGTTTTTGTGTCATAGTATGTTTATTTTATCATACTGTATTGTTCTGCAGTTGTTCTGTTATTTGTTCCGTTCGTATTCATATTATTATACATGTAGTTTGTTTTGTATTCTTACACTCAAAGTGTAATTATCATTGTAATTCGTTCATATTGTTTCGTTTGTATAGTTAATACTATATTTAATAACAATATGTGTGTTATTAATTTGTTCTTGTTAATTTGTATTTTTGTGCATTTGAATTGTGTTACTAGTAGTTTTCCACTTTTACTTTCACAATAAAACTGTTGAATCATGCCTGTAAAATGTGCTGTCAATGTTATTATGATGTCCTCTATTCATCATATATCATCTTTGTTTGTGTTCGTTTTGTATTCATACCTTTTAAGCATTTAATAATAGTTCTATACCTTTATATTGAAGCATTGTATTGTTTGCAATTCATAATATCATTTATGATATGTCAGATTACTTCATATCAAGGTCAATTGAGGTTTTATTTGTTGTAATTTGTTTTATTTTATCATCTGACTGTTTGTAAGTCTGTTTAGGCACATTATTTATGTTTTAAACATATGGTATGTTTGTATTGTTTTGCCATTTTGCAATAGATATATTTAATATTGTTATATGTGTGCATTGTGTTTGTTATTGTTTAATGTGTCCTTCAACTTTTACAAACTATAACATTATTTGTATGTTTGTATTGTTTTATTGTTGTGATAATGTTTTTATTATCATTGTATAGTGTTATTTGATTAATATATATTGCTTTGCACAATTATAATATGTGTTCATCGTTTTTATTTTGTAGATAGATGAAATAGTGTGTTTTGCAGTTCTATTTTTCATTGTATATTGTAATATTTGTTTGTTTATTGTTTATTTTGTATCAAATTCTGTTTGATATTGTTTTAATCATTATATCCACTTTATTTGCTGAATATATGTGTGCATTCATTATGAAATATGAATTTATTTCGTTTATTTTGAGTGTATTACTCATTTTTGTTTGTTATGATCAATGTTATCTTGTTTTATTCAAAGGGATTAACATTTTGATCACTGTTACGTCTGTTACTTCTTTTAATTTTAGCAAGTGCTTTGCACGTCTAGTGTAGATTGCTTTGGGAATATGTGCCATTTCTTAGCTTGCCTGGATTATTTCCCAGTTATACGTCTGAATATTATTTCGTTTACTTAGTTATTTGTTCACTATTATGTCCTGCATGTTAGGGAATAAGTGTTGGAAGTTTTGCATGATGCATAATTGTTATTTTTGATGTAACATACGTTCTGTTGTGGAAGACATAGTTCTGTTCTATAATTCTGTATAGTTCAATATGCACTAGAGATGCTTTTCTGCTTGACATTGTTGCATGTAGCATACTTCTCTGTGTTTAGGTATATAATCCATAATATATTCTTTTGTAATACATTCAATAGTGCTATGTATAGTGTGACCATCAAAGATTTTAGAGAAAATGTCTCTTACATAAGTATATTATTGTTGGATTCGTTGGATTTGCTTGTTAGATTCAACAGATTTGCTTTGAATTCATTGTGATAACTTTATAATTGTGTTTTGTAGGATGTGCAACATTAAATAGTGATGTAGTCAATATTTCTGCATCATTTAATTGTTCGTTCATTATGTTTTATGTTTTGTGAATATATACTGTTATTACTCCCCTTCAATTCAAGAAGGTTTGCTTTGAGTAATTGGCTTTTGTGTATAATTGATTTGTTTGTACGTTTTCATCATTCTATTATTTGTTTAAGCATTGTGTATAAATGTGTGAATGTGTTTTGTTGAATAATTTCAATGTTATTTGTTATCTTTGTCTGATTTAGTTATTATTTCTTTTTGGCATTATACTGATTGTTATTCAAGTTTATACTCAAATAGATTGTATGTATGCTCGTGTATTTTGTTTGATTGTTATGTGTATGTCCAAATAGTTTGTTATTTGGATAATTATAATCTATTGTATTGTTTAGCAATGTTAAGTTTGCATGTTTTGTCCATTATATTTGCATACATTATGATGCATTATTTCTATTTGCTCAGTATCATTTGTCTTCTGTTTGATGACAAAAGTATTCAAGCTATTGTGTTTCGTTTCTGTTTCGTTTATTAATCTTTATTCTTTTGTGATGGGCACAAGCTTCAAGCAAGACTGTTAATGAAGAATACACTGTTATAATATTGTTTGAACTTTGAATAGTTAATGATATTCATTATTTATTAATCATAGATATATTCTTTTGTGAATAAATATCTTTCTACTGTTTGCAGTGATTGATTAAATCCATCACACATTGTGTTTAATCATTAGTGAAGTGTCCAATCAAGTTCCAAACTTATGTTTGTTTCTTTTGGATTTTGTTCCAACATTTGTTTGTCTTTTGTGTACTTGGCAGCAGTGTTCTTTCTGTCACTTGGCCCTTTGGACTATGTAATGTTAGGCTCTAATGTTTTTGAGGCATTAGTTATTTTTTTTTGTGTCTGTATTATTGTATTTTGTCAAGTTTTTAAGTGACATTTAATTGTTTATAACATTTTGTATGTTAATGATATTTTTGATGCATCCGAAATATGTTTATATTGTTTAAACTGTTTGTATTAATTGTATTGACTTAATACTTTGTTATCATGTATATCTTATTGATACATAATATTGTTACAATGTATTTGTAACTATCATTCGTTTGATTTTCACATTGTAATAGTAATTGTGTGAGGTATAAGATATGTATTTGTCTGTATAGTTTATAATGTTGATATTATGCATATATACATCATTATATTGTTTCTTCATTCATAGTGTTATGGTTTAATTTAATTTAATACTTTGTATAAGTATATATGTTTGTTATTATATGTTTAGAATGTTTGCAACTTTGTTTTGTATGTTTTATTAATTGTTTTTATTATTATTATGTGTTTGTTTGATTGTATTTGCATATAACTTTGTGTTATTTAGTAATTAATAGTTTTATGTGTTTGAATGCATTATTATTACTTTGTACATTTGTATATTCGTATATCTATACAATATATTTTATTATTTCATTGTATACGTTCATATATCTATGCAATATATTTGTATATGGTAAATATATGTTATTTATTATGACCATGCGTTTGTGATAGTATATATTGTTTTTATATTTGAGTTATTATGCTTTAGTCACATTTATACTCTTGTTTTCATATTATTTGTTTGTCTAATCATTATTAGATTGATTGTATGTTTGTAATAGTATTTCTTTATATTATTATTATGCTTTGCTAGCATTATTCTTTCGTTTATAGTATTAATCATTTGTATTATTAATATAATATCAAATGTTTGTCTGTTATGTGAGATGTTATTATTATAACGTATCTCTGTAGTGTAAGAAGAAGTAATTCAGTGTTTGGATATAGTATCACTGGGTATTCATTGCTTTTAAAGTAACTAATCTGTCCAAAGTTATTTTAATAAATTAATGCATGTTTGGGATGCTTAGACAGGTGTGTCTAGGTCCTTGTAGATAATACGTTCTGGTTACAAGTATCATAGCATATCTTGTTGTATAAAGCAATTGTAGTCTTCAGAACAAGACAATTTGTATTTGGTATGCTCAGATGGGAGCACCAAAGGTTTGTAGACAAGTAGAATAGATTGTATGTGTAGAATCAAGTGGATTCAGTGTTAAATGAAGTAGTTTGATGTTACTTATCAAGTATAACACGATTGAGTGTATCAAATCATTTGTACTATAGTGTATAGTACACTGAAGTGTTCAAGATGACAATCATGGTGCATATAGTCATACATATAACTACTGAGGGGGAAATCATAATTGTAGAGATGATGATTTCAAAGTATTGTGTTTGTAGAGGGTAAGATAAAAGCATAGTAACAATGTAGATATGAGTAGGGAGTGCAAGGCTCATAACCTGTTAGCATGTTGAGGTTGTAATGTTTCCTAAATGATAGGAAATATTCTTCTGTAGGTTTGTGTACTGCTCACAAGGATACTAAGAGTTAGTCACACTAGTAGGGGTTCAGTAGACTCTGCTCATAGTGTATAGGTGTCAATATGAGTCAACTGTATAGTTCTTAATAAGCTTCATCATCCTTGGATTAAAGTAATATATATGCTATCTAATATTGTATGTCTCAGATGTATGTCTTGGAAGACATGTTTCAGTAATAGTGTATATTTGCAAGACATTTGTGTGATTTGAGACATATGACACATTTATCTGAAATAAATGTTAACAGTTAGATTGCTCAGGGTTAGTATTAGAGGCTTTGTTATACTTTCCCAGACTATCTAAGCTTTAGTAGATATAGTACAGAATATTATAGCCTTCTAGTAGTTTAGGGTGGGTAGCTTACTTATATTACTTTCTAGTTCTGAGAGGTCTGAGCCACTTACTGAATCTAAACTTAGGGTTACTATAGATAGTAATAGTGTAGAGGAAGTAAATACAGCTTCTCTAGTTAACAGAGGGGCAACTATAGTAGCTTCTAAAGATACCTAGTACTAAAGAAAACAAGACCTAGTTATATACAGTCAGAAAGAGAGCCAAACTTACTTTAAGACTGTAGTAGTGTGTTTAGGAAGGCTAGAAAGTCTTACTAATAGTAGGGAGCATTCAGGAAGGCTAGAGGAACCTTACTAATAGTAGGAGACATTCAGGAAGGTTAGGGGAACCTTACTAACATGTAGTATAATAAAGACTACTTTGTTAATGTTAAAAAAAAGGTAGAACAGTACTGTTACAATTCTCTACTCCTGTACCTTCAGTTCTAAGGGTTCTGCACTCTTCTGTACTAGAACTCAGGACTTCTGTCCCTCAGGAGTACTGTCTATAGACTATATACATACTGACTCTTACTACTACCCTTCCTTACTTTATCATTCTATTCCTTTAACTACCCCTTCATTCTTTGTTCATTCTATAGTCTCTTACCCTTTATCCATCCCTTCATTCTTTGTACCTTCATCTTTGACCTTCCCTTTCTTTCATTCTTCATAGCTTATCATTCTTAGTAGCTCATACTCTCTAAGTACTCTTATATAGTTTAGTATATATAGGTGTACAAGATTAGACTAGTCCTGTAGTCTTAATCTTGTCTACTCTAAGTAGTCCTGTACTCTTAGACTTACTCTATATACTCTACTCTTGTCTTACTCTCTCTCTCTGCCTGTTCTGCAAGTTCTGACTATGTTCTAGTACTTGTGTTCTATATTTCTGTTGTGTAGAATAGTTGTAGCCTAGGTCCCCTTACTAAGCCTTTAGGTCCCCTCTACACTGTTACTAACATCAGATTAAGACTACCCATTACTACCCTACAACTCTCCTACATTTCAAGCATTAGTACTTACTATTACATTAATCTCTTTTCTTTGTCCTAACCCTTTTACATTTTTAAATTTTAAACTTTCTAAACCCTTTTAAACTTTTGCCACCCTTCTTCTATTCATTACCCCTTTTAGTTTAGTACTGATTCCTTTGTAGTGTAAACATGGACCCTCTTATACTGACTGCCACCCCTACTATCCTGCCAGATTAGTAGTTACAAGCAGAGCTAGCTTAATACATACAGACCTCTATCTAAGAGGCCTTTACTAACTACATGCCTCTAGCCCCTTCAGAACCTGTTCTAGTTGTTCTGGAAGTCACAACCTGTTCTAGAAAGAAAGTGTATGTAACCTGCCCTTCAGACTTTAATAGACAGTACTTTGAGGACTTCCAGCACCAAGTCAAACTATATGTAGCTACTACTTTAACTAATCTATCCTTAGATCTTAATTGTGTCCTGTTTGTCCTCTCCTTCATAAAGGAAGGTAACACAACCACCTAGGCCCAGAACTGGATTGAAGACTATCAGATTGGAAGCCTGATCTGACTTTAGAACAATGAGTTGTATTTGGAATTCATAGAGTAGCTCTGTACTTCCTTTATTAATCTGAATAAGAAGCACAATATACAGAACAAGCTTGTATCTCTGTAACAGGGCAAACATTCTACTAATACCTTCTTTCAGGAGTTTGATATCCTGGCCTGGAAGGTAGGATTCATACTCAGATTCAATAATGTCCTTATTAGAATGCTTGAAAAAGCTCTTCACCTAGAACTAGTTAATAAGATTCTTAGGATAATACTAGAACTAGTCACTTATACTGAGTAGAAGACACACACCATTTCCTTTGACCAAGCCACAGCTCAGATATACTAAGTCTGTGTAGAATGCTTATACATGTGTTTAGCTCTGACAGTTCTAAGCCCTTAGATCAATCTGCCTATAATTTGTAATCAATCTGTTCTGATAAACATTAGAGAAGCCTGAAAGTAAGGAGTATACTTTGCCTATAGAAAGTTAGGGCACTAAATTAAGGACTGCCTGTAGAAGTAACAGTATATCTATCAGGTTATTAGAGTAATAATGAGTAACAAGCAGGATTTGTAATAAGAAGCCTTTTCTACAAATCTGAAAGTCACCTTAGAACTCCTAGACTCTGACTACATACTCTAGGATTTTGTAGAGGCCTAACAGTGAATGTAGTACTGAAGGGCTATGACTCAGATTTTTTAATGGCCACTTTTGATTCAATAGACACTGTAGGATTAGAAGTAAATAAAGTAAGAAAAGTAGAAAAAGTAGAAAAAGTAGAAAAAATAAATTAACAAAATTATTTATTAGAAAGAAAAAAGTTAAAAACAAAAGTAGATAGTTCTCCTATTTCTTCTGATTCTTTTGATTCTTCTCTTTACACTTCATCTGAGTCTAAATTTGTACAATCTGACCTACTACTTTCATGTTCTAAGATCTTAGAACATTCAGAACACTATCTAGCCCTGTTTACTACTTAGTAGTTTGTCTGTAGTATCAAGTAGGAATGGTCTTAGCTGAGTTCACAGCTGAGGACATAAGTCTGTCCTTGTCAAAAGAGAGAGGTTAATAAGGAAATGTTAATACATATACTCACCCTCTTAGATAATAAGGCTGTACAAGCTGTACATTCCCTTCAGAACAAGTAGTAGTTCATCTGAGATGTTC
This sequence comes from Fomitiporia mediterranea MF3/22, assembly GCF_000271605.1. NCBI lineage: Eukaryota > Fungi > Basidiomycota > Agaricomycetes > Hymenochaetales > Hymenochaetaceae > Fomitiporia > Fomitiporia mediterranea. Next base: position 885,704 of record NW_006760397.1, on the reverse strand, counting down.
CAGGCACTGCTCTAGGTTCCTGTCCT
>NW_006760397.1:879406-885227 GCF_000271605.1 Fomitiporia mediterranea MF3/22 | reverse complement strand
AAATAAAGTAAGAAAAGTAGAAAAGTAGAAAAAGTAGAAAAAATAAATTAACAAAATTATTTATTAGAAAGAAAAAGTTAAAAACAAAAGTAGATAGTTCTCCTATTTCTTCTGATTCTTTTGATTCTTCTCTTTACACTTCATCTGAGTCTAAATTTGTACAATCTGACCTACTACTTTCATGTTCTAAGATCTTAGAACATTCAGAACACTATCTAGCCCTGTTTACTACTTAGTAGTTTGTCTGTAGTATCAAGTAGGAATGGTCTTAGCTGAGTTCACAGCTGAGGACATAAGTCTGTCCTTGTCAAAAGAGAGAGGTTAATAAGGAAATGTTAATACATATACTCACCCTCTTAGATAATAAGGCTGTACAAGCTGTACATTCCCTTCAGAACAAGTAGTAGTTCATCTGAGAATGTTCCAGGCACTAGCTCTAGGTTCCTGTCCTCTTAGCTCCCTTCTTAGGATCCCTCCAGATTCAAACAATAGCTCTAGTAGACAGTAGATACACTAGTTTATACATTAATAAGGCTTTCATACAGGAACACTACCTCCCTACTTGACACATTCTACTTCTAATCCTAGTATACAATACAGACAGAACCCTGAACTGGAATGGTTGGATTACTGAGTTTGTCCAACTACAGATGACTATTTAGGATTATGAGGAAAGTATTGAGTTCAGAGTCACTAACCTTAGAAAGACAGACATCTTCATTAGATTCAAATGGCTCAAGGCTCACAACCCTACTATTAACTAGTTAGAGTAGACACTTGTATTCAATCAGTGTCCTAAGTCTTACAGCTACCTTACACTACTGTTCTGAGTAGATATAGATACTTCTAATGTTATTAACAGTTCTAATAAAGGTGACCAGTTGTTCTTCTTTGACTAGGATAAATATGTGGATACATATTCTAGTCAAGACAGAACAGAGTCAATCTAAAGGATGTCTAAGACAGAACTAGTCCAAAACCCTCTTAAAACAACTCCACTCTAGAATGTATGTAGACCTAGCCTGCTGGATTTTGTCTGAGAGTTCCCTAAAGTCTTTAGTGAAGAGGAATTCAACTAGCTTCCTGAACACTGTTTCTGAGACTATACAATTGAATTGACTGAGGGTTTCCAACCTAAGGATTGTAAGGTCTACCTACTCAACAGAGACAAGTAGGAGGTACTTGACAAGTTCCTTTAGGAAAATCTTTAGAACAGTCAGATCCAACCCTTAAAGTCCTCTATAGCCTCCCCTTTCTTCTTTGTCAAAAAGAAAGATAGGAAGCTCTGCCTAGTCCAGGATTATTATTGTCTTAATAAGGGTACTATTAAAAACAAGTACCTACTCCCTCTAATTCAGGAGCTCATTAATAAGACACATACATCTAGGGTTTTTACTAAGTTGAATGTTTGATAAGGATACAATAATATTTGGATTCAAGACAGAGATGAGTAGAAGACTGTATTCTAAACCAATTACAGATTGTACAAACCAACTATAATGTTCTTTAGACTAACTAACTTGCCTACAATGTTCTAGTCATTCATGAATCATATTCTTACAGATCTGATTGACTCAGAGTATGTTAGTGTGTATCTGAACAACATTCTGATCTTTACTCAGACAGTTGAGCACTATTACTGACTGATCTAAGCAGTTCTATAACAGCTCTAAGATAATAAACTGTTCCTCTAAGAAGTAAAGTACTCTTTTGTACAGGAGTCAGTAGATTATCTAGGCTTTGTGATTAGTAGAGGAGAGGTCTGTATAGATTCAGCAAAGGTAACTACAGTTTAGAACTGGCTACAACCTCAGAACCTGAAACAGGTCTAAGTATTCCTTAGGTTTGTAAACTACTACTAATACTTTATTTAAGACTTTAGTACTATTGCCTGGCCCCTTCACAATCTTACTGACAAAGATGTTCCTTAGTAATAGGATGATTAGTAGTAGTCTGTGTTTGAGTCTCTCAAGCAGGCCATTACTAGCAAGCCTGTATTAGTAGTTCTGACAGTCATAGACAAGTTCCAAGTTGAAGCCAACTCTTCTGACTTTACAAATAGAGTAGTACTATCCTAGTTCATTAACAGAAAGTAGTGTCTGATAGTGTTCCAATCAGAATCCCTCTCTGTAACAGAACAGAACTACCTTATCTATAACAAGGAACTCCTTGTAATTGTCTGTTCTCTAGAGGAGTAGTATTAATATCTCCTTAGTACTGTACAGAAGTTTAAGATTTAGAGTAATCACCTTAATCTCTAGTACTTCTAAGCACCTCAGAAGCTCAACCACTACTAAGCCTGCTAGATGTTAGAACTATAGGACTATGACTTTGTACTAACTTACAAACCTGGAACACAAATGACAAAAGCTGATTTACTCTCAAGACAAGTAGGTTATGAAAGGGGGGAGAATAATAACAAAAATCTTGTTCTCCTAGACAATTCCTGTTTCACATTCAAGACAATCCAAGAGATCTGACTCAAATCTGAGGATGTTGACTTTGTCACCTACATATAGTAAGCTCTGAGACACACACAGGACCAGGTTATAGTAAAGTAGCTAGAGAAGCAGGCTAGGGATTAGGAGGAGGATAAGGATAGACAGGTTTACTAGGAAGGCCAACTGTACATTCTGAAGGATTAGAAGCTGTAAGAGGACATTGTCTGAGCTTATCATAACAATCTAACTGTAGAACATCTAGGCTAACACAAAACACAGGAACTCATTACTTAGAACTACTAGTAGTCAGGAATGTAGAGGGAAATCCTAAAGTATATAACTAGTTACAATATGTACTAACAGACTAAAGCCTACCAGACAAGGGTTCAGACTCTCCTACATCTGTATTAGATCCTGGATTACTCTTAGGAAGAAGTCTTAGTGGACCTGATTAGTAAGCTACCTAAGTCTTAGGGTTACAACACTATCTGTATAATTGTTAACTGATTCTCTAAACAAGTCTACACAGTTCCAACCTGAACAGAACTTACTTCTGAAGGTATAGTGTGTATCTATTAGAATCACATCTTCTGGTTACACAGACTCCCTCAAAGCTCATTCATGATTGTAGACTGTAATTTGAGTCAAAATTCATACAGGACTTGTATATACTTCTCAGAATTCAAGGGAACCCTTCTACTACATATTACCTACAGACTGACAGTTAAACTGAGTGAGTTAATTAGGAGATTGAGCTCTACCTTCAGATGTTCATCAATTATCAGTAATCAGATTAGTCTGAATAGTTAGCTCTAGCAGAATTTGTACACAATAACTAGTAACACTCTACAACAGGACAATCCCTGTTCTTCCTTAATCATAGGAGACATCTGTACTAGGAGACAGTTCTGAACCAGAATAGTAGCTCTGAATCTGTAACAGACTTTGTAGAACAGATGCACAGAATCAGGGAGGACACATGAGCTCTTTTAGAGAAGGTAGTATAAGTCATAAAGTAGAACTATAATTAGAAGAGGTCTGTAACCAAGGATTACCAGCCTAGTGACAAGGTTATACTAGAAGCTACTAATCTAACCTTGGATTGCCTAATGAAGAAGTTGGACAACAAGTACTTTAGACCCTTTGTCATTGAAAAGAAGGTTAGTACCTCTGTTTACAAACTCTAACTTCTAGCAACATAGAAGTATATACACCTAGTGTTCAATAAGGTTCTGTTGTCTCAGTACTATAATCCTAGTTTTCCTTCACAACAAAGACCCCCTCTGTCTCTACCAGAACTCATTAGCTCTGAACCAGAATACAAAGTAGAGTACATAGTAGATACTAAACTACTGTGTAGAAAACTCAAATTCCTTGTTCACTAGAAAGGGTACCCAGTTGAGGAGCACACTTGGAAACCTGCTGAGAACCTTACTCATACTCTTAAGGCAATCTAAGATTTCTATCAGCTTCATCCTAGCACTCTACACAAACTCAGCCTTACAGATTTCTAAGCCTTACTGTTCTGACCTATGTCTGAGCTGCTAACTAAGCCCTATGTTCACCAATCAGGACAATTGGTTTTAGAGGGAGGGTAATGTTACAATTCTCTACTCCTGTACCTTTAGTTCTGAGGGTTCTACACCCTTCTGTACTAGAACTCAGGACTTCTGTCTCTCAGGGGTACTGTCTATAGACTATATGTGTACTGACTCTTACTACTACCCTTCCTTACTTTATCATTCTATTCCTTTGACCACCCCTTCATTCTTTGTTCATTCTATAGTCTCTTACCCTTTGTCCATCCCTTCATTCTTTGTACCTTCATCTTTAACCTTCCCTTTCTTTCATTCTTTGTAGCTTATCATTCTTAGTAGCTTATACTCCCTGAGTACTCTTGTATAGTTTAGTATATATAGGTGTACAAGATCAGACTAGTCTTATAGTCTTGATCTTGTCTACTCTAGGTAGTCCTGTACTCTTAGACTCACTCTATATACTCTACTCTTGTCTCACTCTCTCTCTCTGCCTGTTCTACAAGTTCTAACTACATTCTAGTACTTACATTCTGTATTTCTGTTATATAGGATAGTTGTAGCCTGGGTCCCCTCACTGAGCCTTTGGGTCCTCTCTATACTGTTACTGACAAGTACTAGGAAAATGCTGAACACTATTATAAACAAGTTCTGTTAAGTTCTGAGTTTGCTAATGTATGTAGAACACTAACAGGACAAAGGTATCTTTGTTACAGTCAGGAATAAGAACTAGTCTATATACATGTAAGAGCTCACCTTTGTTATAGTTAGGAATAAGAACTAGTGTAACAAAGGTGAAAGATCAAAACTATATATACTAGAAATAAAACAAAGGTGGCTCATACTTAAAGGGGAAAACAATACTAAAGAGAAAAGGAGGGTGTATACTTTAAGAATGAAGAGTATGTGACTCAGACAATAAGGAAACATAGTGTAAAGACAAAAGAGGAAATGTGTATGACTCTAGGGTCCACACTAAGGAGGTCTAGACTTGAGAGAGGGTCTAGGTTCAGAAATGTGGTTCTATACTCAGAAGGGTATGAAACAGTACAGAAGCTGTTGTAAACTGTAGGGTAGGCTTACATAAGGATATTAACTCTATAAACCTGTTAATTTGATTTATTTTATAGTATGTAGTTTAATTCCTTTATAAATATTTTATCTCAACAGGTCTAGAATTGTTATATAAGCATTTTCAGGACAATATTAATTATATTCTGTAAACAATGAAACATATTCACTGTGTCCCTAATAGCTGATTATCATATTTAGGGGAAGATCTGAATGTTAATCCAAGCATGTGAGTAGGCATAGACTAATTTGTGTACATTACTTAATGTACTTTGTAGATGTGAGTCATGTATAAAAGATCTAGATGTTGATTTAACCTCTTTCAGGCAAGTTCTCAGATTGGAGTTTATTATGAGATGATTAGTTCATCAATGGACAAACCACAAGACAATGACTTCATAATGTCTCAGTTAGAATACATACAATATAAGGACAAGAGACACTGAGCAGTCAATTGTCACCTCACCCCTTGTCTATACATGCCCCCCTTAAGTTCTCCCTCTTAACAGGTTATAAGCCTTGAGCTCCCTGCATACATGCATCCACTGTACACTCTAAACTCTTTACTTGCATACATTTGCACACATTTGCATCATGGTTCCCCCACATATGGATACATACTGTAAACCAGCTGATGTACCTAAATACTTTGGTCAAAACATTACAATGCTTAAGACTGAAGCAAACTACAAGATGTGGCACTACCACATTGTTTCTAGTGTCACAGCTACATACTTTGAACACTTACTAAAGGATGAACCATAGAACAAAGCT
>NW_006760397.1:833867-875231 GCF_000271605.1 Fomitiporia mediterranea MF3/22 | reverse complement strand
TCCCTCTTAACAGAGTTTGAATGTCTCTAGTATATTATAAAGCTACAAACCCATTTGCCTCACTGATTGGTCACTCAGTCTGGGTCACTATAGTATTAATCAACTGTAATATGCTAATAAACTTGCCTCATTTTTTGTGTTTCTACTAAAATTTAATCTGCAGATATACTCATGATTTGAGTCCTAGCATTATATTCATGTTGTATGTAGGGTGGTGATTGGTGGAATACTTGTGTACTAACTGTGTAGTAGAGAAATCTCTTACAATATGTCTCACAACTCTCCTGGGTTTAGAGACAGTAGCCAAATTTGCTATATTTGTATATAGAACATTGGCAGAGCAGAGTGAGTCAATCACATTTATTGACTTCAGAGTTAGAAGCTTTAATGGATACAAGTTTCTAGTATTCTGTTAACAGAGAATATTTCTGTCTGTGTCAATAATATCCTGATTGGCAGCATTTTGATACTTGCAATTATTAATTAGTATCAATTTCACAACCCTTAGCAAACCAGTGATTGACATAACACAGGACTATTCCTATGGTGTACAGATTAATTGATTCTCATGTTACTTGTATTGTACAAAGCTACAGAGTACTGGAGAATGGAGGCCAGGCTTAAAGGGTTTAAGCTTGTGAAGGTTCTGATCTGTAATCAGACGATATATTTCGCACTGTGAGTTACAGAAGTACAAGGACTGTGATAGATACTGACTAATTTACTGAATAGTGCAGTATCTTGCTGTGTTTTCAACATCATGGAATTCAAAGTGAAGATAAGCAACGATAATTTAGCAATTTTCCTCCAACAACTTGGAAGCCCATCATTCCTATGCGTCCTAGGAAGTCGACTGTTCTATAACTTGAAGGAAGCTGGAAAACTGGGAGTCAACGAGGGTACAAGCTATCACATGAAATCCGTGAGCATCATTGAATTTGAAGAGCCGGTGAATAGCGAAGGTACCGTTCATACCACTACATGGAATTGCTTTACACTTACTTTCATGTAGTCAGTGCGAACGAGGTTGAAGGTTCTCAGGGTGCATCACAGGTGTAATTAGAACGTCGTGTAAACGTCCGCGCTTCTGCACTACTTTGGTTCCCAAAGCTTTTGCATTGTAGCGGTACAACTTACTTTTGTGCAGTGTCTTGATTTGGTATCACTGTTTTAGTAAATAGAGTGGATAATACGATAATATTTAGTAGCCACGCTAATGAGATGTTACGTGCGTATGCGGAGCGTCGGAGGACTGGAGCAAGCTTGGGCAGTATGAAGTATCTCTTCTCCATCCGGGTCCCCTGTGCCAGTGACGGGAATCGCGTTCCCGATGTCTGTCGTTACTACTAACACAGTATCAATGACTAGCCACTGTCGACAATGAGGGCTGTGAATAATATACGACTAAAGAGTATTGTGCTGCAAAGTGCGGATTCGATACTGATGAGGATATATGTATGCTTGTGTACGTCTGTTTATTTGAATGGAATTAGAAGTACAATACAAACAATGCATTTGTGATTCAGTAGATACACCCAATCTTACTCAGGAATCTAGTTTTCCTTTTAGGCAATACTAGTTCTCAGGCTAGCATTGTACTTTGCTTTCTTCTTCGTTTAAAGTTGACATACACTATGCTAACGTTACAATTCTCAGTATCAGGCAACCCAACAAGAACTATACCTAGGCATTAATGAAATCCATCAGCAAATTGCGGAACAGTCTAGACTCGTTCGACCTGAGTATAACGTTACAGGCTGTTTCTCCGGCCTTCGGTTTACGAGAGTAATTTAATCACCTTCTCGGCCTTCCCTTTAGATAGAAGGGAACTCTCGATTCTCAATTCTAGACGTCTTAGGAAAATGGATAACTGGATACCTAGACAACGTATGTAAATTTAGTCTAGATGTCAAGTTCGTCACCTTAGAGGGGTAACATGAGGAATCCTCAAGGCGGATGATGACTCAGTCTTCCAAGTAAATGCGTGCTGACGGGAGTAATGGGTCATGCGGTAGCTAAATATAAAAAAACACATCCGGGTGTTGTTGGGATAACTAGTGAACTGGTGACCAACCCAGCGAGTGCCTCGTTGCAATTTGCATCTTTGAATCTCGGGGTGGACAAGGAGGGCGAGAAGGGAAAAGCCAAGACCATAGATTAGTGTGTGAGTTAGAAGAGGAGAAGAGGAGAAGAGGAGAAGGGTACATGGAAAGGTACGTGTTCGAACTTTGATAGGGATAGGGAACTTTGATGACGATTTGGCGCTTGATTTCTTTCAGGTTGTTTTGTGTTTTTGGGAAGTTGGAGCGGAGAGATTGTTATCTGTATATCTGAGTTAATGAATCTGTCGCTGATGCAGGGTTAAGAGACAGACGATCATTTGGTGTGATTTGTTGCTGTATTACCGTGTTTCTGCAGGGCGGAGAAGTATGTGGGGAACTCTTGTGCATTCAATTGAATTTCTCAGTCGTATACCAATAAGCTTCTCGATCGCTACTTCACCAGCGTAGGTTACAAGGGAGAGTCTACAGACGGGAATCCGGCGCGCTCTAGTGAGTAACGCGAGCAATTGTGAGTAATGCGTCTCTTTCGATCGAATGGTCATCCCCCACAGAAGAAGGTACTTTCGTCGGACCCAATTGGCTATTGGCATGAATCGCTGGCAAAGCTGTTGATTGCGGAGAGATGGAATCCTGATAAGTAACAGGCAAGAGACGCTGAGGTCCTGAGTTGCTGAAAGCGGAGCGTAAGATCCGTTTTTCTCTCCTTGAATTGGCCGTCAGAATACCCTGCCAATATAGGACGTGAGAGAACTTTACAGAATACCACAATAGAAAAGACAATGAGGCGAAGTGGATACTCTCATTTAGGATGAGGGACTTCTTCGGCAAGAGCGTGAGACGAGGGAGCGCGTTGCCATACTGAGAATGCCGTTGCTCATCAGATCCGAGTGTAGACGACGGCAAACATGCGGCAGATCTTCTTTTTTCATTTGAATGCATCATGGGAGAATCACGAGGACTCGGCCCGTCCCGAGCATCCGAGTGTTCTCACCAGCTTCAGTGCGAAAGATAGAGACACGATTGCTCATTTCGATAAGTGCGATAACAGTGCAGCTGACAGGGACTGCTGTGAGTGGAAGACGCGGGAGGGACAAACAAGACAACAAAGCAACAACTGGCCAATAAAATAAAATAGAATTTAAATTAAAAGATGTGGCCGTGCACAGCCAGCAGGACCTTCCCAATATGGTTGAGTGCATTCTGGACGCGTGACTTATGGCAAATAGTTCCCACAGTGCAGCCGTGTCCCTAGTCGTCCCTCAGCTCGAGTGTTCTCCTCGTCGCTGTTCTCCACGACGTTTTCCTCTCCCGCCACCATGACAGAGACCGGCAGCGGAGCCGACGTGGCATTCACAGATCCCTTTTTATCGCACCTTATCGCTCTCCTCTCCGTCTACGAACTTAGTCCCGGCTCGACCCCGATCCCCCGGTACGATGGGCCAGCCAATTGGCAGACAGAGTCCATCCTCCGCTCCCTCGCAGCAATGGCTCGCCGCATGTACAAAGCAGAGGAAGGCCTCAAGCTCGCCAAAGCTGACTCCGCCTGGGAGAACACAGCCGGGCATGCAAAGAAACGCCGCAGCGTAGAACTTGATGATCGCTACTCAGAGTCTGATAATAGTAGCAGGACGCCGGATGCAACAAATGGTGTCAAGTTGGTCTATAATCGCGCCCCTTCGGCTTCTACGCTCACCGATAGCACGACTAGCAGCAGCAGCTTCAGTAACATTAACGGCCAGCGCCGTCAGTCCTCGCCTGACTCGTACACGACGACGGACTTTGATATGTGCGATGCCGATGCATTGGACACAAGCTCCGAGTCGCGAAGACATGATGCCGCTACGGCACGCGACATTCCTCGCGTCTCGCGCAAGGATAGAAAGAAGCGTCCGAAGCCGGTAGGCATGAAACTCTCACTCGAAGGACTCAAGACGTCTGTCGACCCTCACAAGATTTTCGAGCGGACTGTGCCCGAGTCGATAGGCTCGCGCAGCGTACCTGCGACTTCGGCTACTGAACATGCAGCGTGCCCAGTGTGCGGACGAGCCCTATCAGACGCGTTCCCGCCCTCGCTTGGAACAGGCGGCATTTTCGGTAATACTGGTACACCCGGCGGCAGCCCGCTAGTTGTACCCCCTGGCCCACTCGCTACTGCTGCATTCGAAAGCGGCTTAAGTGCTGTTGAAGAACTCAAACTCTTAAAGACTCAAGTGACAGATGTCTCTCGTGTCTGTCAGGCTGTTGCTCGAGGCGATCTCTCTCAGAAGATCACCGTCCCCGTTCAGGGAGTTGTTATGATCCAGCTCAAGGACGTTATCAATACCATGGTACGTGCTGTCCTAGTCAGGAATCACCCTCAAATGCTCATTCAGTGTGTGTAGGTGGATAAGCTCGGACAATTCGCGCAAGAGGTTACACGAGTAAGTCAGGAAGTCGGAACAGAGGGGTGAGTAATGAGTAATGGCACAGCCATATTTTCTTTTCGTATGTTCTACGTAATCTAACCTCCACCCAGTAAACTTGGGGGACAAGCGCTTGTGCTTGATGTGGAAGGCACATGGCGTGAACTCACTGGCGTTGTCAACAACCTTGCGGCTAATCTTACGTCTCAGATCCGTTCGATCGCAGCGGTCACGAAAGCCGTCGCACTCGGGGACCTCTCGAAACAAATCGAATTGGATGCGCGGGGCGAGATTTTGGATCTTAAAAACACGGTCAACGGAATGGTTATTCGACTTAGGGCATTGGCGGCAGAGGTAACACGTGTAACATTGGAAGTCGGAAGTCAAGGCAAATTGGGCGGTCAGGCAGTCGTACCGGATGTCGAGGGAGTATGGGAGCAGCTTACAGTCAACGTTGGTGTTTCTTCTGTTCTTTTGCGCTATTTTTATCACTGAATGGGCATCATCAATTACGTTTTGGTATACGCAGGTGAACCGCATGTGTTCGAACTTGACGGACCAAGTGCGATCGATCGCTGCTGTGACGACTGCTGTCGCACGTGGTGACTTGACACAGAAAGTGGAGATCCAAGTCGAGGGTGAAATGGCGACGTTGAAGGAAACTGTCAACTCGATGGTTGACCAATTGAGCACCTTCGCGAGTGAAGTGACGCGTGTCGCCCTTGAAGTCGGCACACAGGGAATTCTTGGAGGACAGGCCCGTGTGGAGGGAGTGCAGGGCACATGGGCAGACTTGACCCGTAATGTCAATGTATGCGTGACGTCACTCTTCTAATTCTATTCTCTTCGATGGCCATCTTGATGATTGCCGTTCTGTTCTCTGTTACGTGAACTCATACTAATTTTGATTTATTCCTCCTTTTAGAAAATGGCGAGCAATCTCACGAATCAAGTGCGTTCTATTTCGGAAGTTACGAAGGCGGTCGCGCACGGGAACTTGTCCAAGGTCGTCGATGTCGACGTACAGGGTGAAATGCTTGACCTTAAGGAGACTGTAAATAGCATGGTGGCCCAACTTTCATCTCTTGCAAATGAAGTCATCCGTGTCTCGATTGAGGTCGGTACAGAGGGCAAGCTTGGTGGACAGGCCGTTGTATCCGATGTACAAGGAGTATGGAAGGTTGGTGTTGGCTATATGCTCTCCTTTTTTTACTCAGTCTTTAACCTTCTTATTACAGAGCCTTACGGACAACGTAAACTTAATGGCCATGAATCTCACGGACCAGGTACGCTCAATTACAGAAGTGACGAAGGCCGTCGCGGGCGGCGACCTCACAAAGAAGATCACCGTAAACGTACGCGGCGAGATTCTTGACCTGAAGGAAACGGTGAACGGCATGACGGAGTCCTTGCAAGTATTCGCAGATGAAGTAACTCGTCTTGCGCGTGAAGTCGGAACTGAGGGTCGACTCGGTGGTCAAGCGCGTGTGACGAATGTTGGTGGAACTTGGAAGGACCTTACTGATAACGTGAACGCTATGGCTGCTAATGTTCGTGCGGTTAATATTTTTCTTTTGTTCGTGAACTGAATTCATCCGTTACAGTTGACGTTACAAGTGCGAACGATCGCTGTCGCTACCACAGCCGTAGCGAAGGGTGACTTGACGCAAAAGATTACTGGTGTCAGCGTCCAGGGCGAAATCTTAGACCTCGTAAACACTATCAACGGCATGATTGACCAGCTTGCTATGTTCTCCGCCGAAGTTACGAAAGTCGCACGAGAAGTCGGAACGGAAGGCAAACTAGGTGTACAAGCGGAAGTTGGTAACGTCCAAGGCACATGGCAAGAAATCACGTGCGTATCTTCTAGTCTCTATACTATACATTTCCTTTCCTTGAGAACGTATTTTCTGACGCTTTCCCGCACATGTTTCTCCGGCGCTTGTGGCTACAATTCATTCTACCCGCGAACCATTTTGCCTTTGTGATCGGCTTTTGGCGGAATTAGTATGGCCGTGAACACGATGGCTGGGAACTTGACGACACAAGTGCGAGGCTTCGCGCAGATCAGCGCGGCGGCCATGGACGGCGACTTTACTCGATTCATCACTGTCGAGGCATCTGGTGAAATGGACTCCCTCAAGACTCAGATCAACCAAATGGTGTACAACTTGCGCGAGTCGATCCAGAAGAACACTGCTGCGCGTGAAGCTGCTGAGTTGGCGAATAGGAGCAAGTCGGAGTTCCTTGCGAATATGTCTCATGAGATTCGGACGCCAATGAATGGGATTATTGGGATGACGGAGCTTACGCTTGATAGTGACCTTAATCGAAGTCAGCGAGAGAGTTTGTTACTGGTGCATAGTTTGGCGAGGTCGTTATTACTTATTATTGATGATATCTTGGATATCTCGAAGAGTAAGCCGACCATTCCTAATTTTCTCTAGTTTTGAATTTTACTCATGTTTGGTTTAGTTGAAGCTGGTCGGATGACGATGGAGCAGGTCTCGTACTCATTACGGCATACCGTCTTCGGGATCCTCAAGACGCTCGTCGTGAGAGCTTCGCAGAACAACTTGGACCTGACGTACGACGTGGACCCTGATATCCCGGATCAGCTTATCGGTGATTCGCTCCGTCTTCGACAGGTTATTACGAACCTCGTTGGGAATGCGATCAAGTTCACGCCGAGTAAGGTTACGAGGAAAGGACATGTCGCGCTTTCGTGTAGACTCGTGTTACTTGAGGAGACAACTGTGAAGCTTGAGTTTTGTGTTATGGATACGGGGATTGGGATTGCGAAGGATAAGTTGAACCTTATATTCGATACGTTCTGTCAGGCGGATGGCTCGACGACTCGAGTACGTCGCTATATGCACTACTTTCATCGTTAAGACTGACTGACTGTCGTGTTTAGGAATACGGTGGAACAGGTCTCGGTCTATCGATCTCGAAACGTCTAGTGTCCCTCATGAATGGGAACATGTGGGTTGAGAGTGAGCTCGGGAAGGGAAGCAAGTTCTTCTTCACCATCTCCTCGCAAATCTCGCAGTCGTCAATAGAAAGTATCCTAGCCAAGATGCAACCATTCCAGAAACGAACGATCCTGTTCGTTGACACACTTAATGATAGGACAGGCGTTGCGGATCGAATCTCGGAGCTTGGTCTGAGACCGCATCTCGTTAAGGATGTTGCAGAAGTCTCGGACAAGGAACGTTGCCCGCACTTTGATACAATCCTTGTTGATTCTCTCCCTGTGGTATGTCTCTATGTATCTTCCTCACGAGTTGTATGTTGTTTGCTGAGGCTGTTTTGTTTCGTCGTTCGTAGACTGAACAAATTAGGGAATACGAACATCTTCGATATATACCCATTGTTTTACTCGCTCCGGTGCGTGATTATCAAAACATGTGCGTTTATATGTTACTCACGTTACATCCTTTTCCTTATAGTCTATCCACAGATTGAACCGTATGCATACCTTCCATCTGTCTATCTCTTCCTTCTTCCTCTAATTCTCCTTTTCTTCTTTAGTGAAATGGTGTCTAGACAACAGCATCTCCTCCCAAGTAACAACACCCGCAACCGCCCAAGACCTCTCAGCCGCCCTAATCAGCGCCTTAGAAAGCAACACCGTCTCACCAGTAGCAGCTCCCAACGACGTAACCTTCGATATCCTTCTCGCCGAGGATAACCTTGTGAACCAGAAGTTAGCTGTGAAGATATTGGAGAAGTACGGACATGCTGTTGAGATTGCCGAGAATGGAAGTCTTGCGGTTGATTCGTATAAGTTGAGAGTTGCGCAGGGACGGCCGTTTGATATTGTTCTCGTACGTCGTTTTTTTTTTTGCCGTCCTTATCGTCTGCATCTAATTTCTCATTCATTGTCACCCATGTGCTGCTCGATGTTTCACGGATGTATTTTTGCAGATGGACGTATCGATGCCGTTTATGGGAGGAATGGAAGCTACGGAGCTTATCCGTGCGTTTGAGCTTCATGAGGGGCTTGACCGAACGCCGATTATCGCTCTCACTGCACATGCCAGTACGTATTCGTTTTGTGCCCCTCCGTTTGCTCGTGTTGCGCAGTCGATAGTCGTTGGTCGGAGTGCTGACACGTTTTTCCTTTCTTTCTTATCTGTAGTGATCGGCGATCGTGAACGGTGTCTACAAGCCGGAATGGTGCGTTTTTCTCATTTTCTCCTTCCGTTATAATGTTTCATACTGACCGGATTTCGCGGTTTGTTTTACAGGACGACCATATTACGAGTACGTCGTTCTTCTCTCACCCCTTATCTATCGCAATGTATCCGGATTCTAATTTGCTTTTTTGTGTGTGTGATATAGAACCGCTAAGGAGAGGAGACCTATTGAACGCGATTAACAAGCTTGCGGGTGAGAAGGCGCAGAAGCATCGAAGGAAACATCGGGCTGCTATCGCTGAACAGATGCTGCGATGACTCGCTTGAAGGAGACGGAGTCGCCTTCTTGTTTGTCTAGATTCACCCCTTCATCACCATCATTGTCCTTCTTTAATTTTCTTACTTGCTTTACGTCACCTTTCTCTTTCGCATCGCATATACAACTTCTCACGTTTACGCTCGCGCGCTTTTCATGCCACTGTCGAGTTTGAGTCGTCCACTTCCATTTTATGTTCCGTTAGCCAGATGATTGACGAGCTTTTTGATGTTGATGTTATGACGTTTTTCTTTTTCTCCTTGTTATTTTCTGTATCAGTATGTTTTTGCTCAGGATCTCATACCATCCCGTTCTATCCTATCCTATCTATCCGTCTGCCTACAACATGTTACGTCCTTCACAAGGAGCGCCGTGCTTGATGAGGTGCAAGATGTGAGATGTGGGAGATGGAGAGCGGGTGGGTGTTACAAGTCCTGAGTCGTCCTTGGATTATATCTACGTGTACTTGCTGTACATACATACAACTCATACATAGTAACATATGTTCATTTCCTTTATTTCCTCTTTTTCCCTTTCTCATCTTTCTCATCTTTTTCTAAATTTCCCGACGTCATCTCTCCATCCAATCACGTCCAGTTTTGGAACCCGGAACCCCGCCCTCCCTCGATTCATTCGCAAATACTCTCCTCTCCTCTTCACCCTTCACCCACCTGCCTTCATCGTGCCCATGCGAAGTTACCCACCTTCTACCCCAACGCCCTTGTTCTGGTGTACATACTTTCCTCCTTCCAACGTCCGAGATTTTCTTGTTCTTGCTTGACTTGACTCATTTGTATCATTCTCTTTTCCTTTAGTTTTAGTTTTTAGTTTTTCTTGATCAATTTCTAATTTGCTATATAATACTCAGTATTTCTTGACTGATGGCTTCTAGCTTGTGTGTGTGTGATTTACTCGAGCAGTACTGAAGCATCACCCACGACTGTCATAATATTAAGAACAAACAGCACATCTCTGTCAGGACTAACATCAAACAGTAATTGACAGCTAGCATCCAAGAATCCAACCTTGTCAAAGTCCTTCTGTGATCAGGCAACACTAGAAGCCACAACCTGATGCCCTTTTAGGTTTGTTCCTGTTTTGATCCAGATCATGATACTAATTTGGAGGTTATAAAAGTCTCCATCTAGCAAGTCAGAGACCTACTGTTCATCTCGAAGATAGGAAGCTTGAAGTGAAAGGGTCCGATCTCTGTTGAGTGCAACCTATAGTTCATCACTAAAGAATCTGATCGGCCAGCTAGGAGCAAAGGTATAGTAGTTGCAGTTGGGTAGTAGCACTCATTACTAGTAACCCTATGTATAGTACTGTAGTGTACTAACTTAGATACATTCATTCTATCTTATTCTTTGACTTGAGTAATGGTGGTGAGAATAACAAATACATTAGCAATTAGCAATCAGTTCCTTATTATTAGTTCAGTTCTTTTTCAGTTGTCAATAATCTTTAATTAGACCATCTATCAGTATACTTACATGCCTCTGTCAGTAATGAAAGTGTAAGTGACAGATAGAAGCCATCAGCTGTCTGATTAGCAGTCTATTGTTATGAAAGTTTACTTGCTTTTATTTCAGGCATATAGACAACTTGATTGGGCAAAATACTTGTCCTGTTGTTTTGCCAACAGGGGATCAAAACTTTGCATTTAGCCCTACAGTAAATTTTGTGACTTACAAGGCTCTATATGTAAAACTATTTATCTGGAAAGGTCTTTATCTAATTTTCTTAGTTAATGCAACTGAGTATATTCTTAGCAAGCAACTGCTTTCTTTTTAATAGTTTATGTCTCATTCAGTTACTATCAGCTCCCATCTGTTTCATGTCCTCATCACAGCAATCAGTTGATTTGAGGTACAATTGTTGGAAATGCTTGATAGAATTTTTCGAACCTTCTAATTCATGATCCATAAAGAGAGCCAGGTGTCTCATTCTATTTGAATACATTGTTAGGATAATTACATATAAAGTAATTTTCTCAATTTCTAAAATGAGGCAGATGCATTTCACCCATATATAAAAGGTTTATTATTTGTGCACACTATGATTATTCCTAGAAACTTTTTTATACAATATTTTGCCTTGAGTCCTGCAACTGCGCATTTATAGCTTTATAAAACGCTTGCTTCTGATCAAAGAAGTCATCAATAAGTTTTCAAGAAAGAAGGAAACGTTCAGCCCTGATCATCAGTGACACAATAGGAACACATAATGCATCCGGTCACAGTAATACAACAATCTCTTTATGTCAACTACACAATGCCTTCTTGACTAAATCCTATAAAGCTCTGGGACTCACTCATCACATGAAGACGCAACTGCAACCCATATTCTCAACCTATATCCCAGAGCTTGTGTCTAGACCATGTTGCTTTTGGTTAGAGACAATTCTGATCCTGGTTTGTTTCAGGATGTTGTTTCGTATTTGATGCTCGAGCGATCTTGGCAGTTCGCAACCGTGACTCTCTTAATCTATGATGCCAGTACGTTTTCTGTGTGTAAACCGCATGCTGGTACTGTGTCATAAGTCTTTCATAGTGGTGACACTAGACAAAGAGGTGCGTCATGTTTGAACGTTTGTAAGTTAGTAGAAATGACTATTATAGCAGACTGAGTTCTTCTGGGTACTGTACCATCTCAACAAATCATCCGTTGTATATAATTCGATCCTGCACTTCACAGGGGAAATCACTCAAATATCCTGTCAATTTGATTTATTTTTTAGTAAGTTGCCCAATTTTCCTGATAAAAACTATATCTGAGTAGATCCAGAATCGATATACTGGTATTTTCGGAGCAATATCACGTATATTCAGTAAGCGGGGCACATATTTGTGCTTGCATCCCTAGTAGCTAATTATTATAATCAGTGGCAGAACTAAATGTGAATTCAAGTATGTGAGTAGACACAGTGTAATTTTTGGTAATTGACCTTATACAGTTCACAGATGTAAGTAATGGCTGTACAATATGGACCTAAGCCTTTTCATTATCCTTTTCAGGTGGATACTCTGGTTGGACATTCAATATCTCCAGTACGCTACAAGATATAAAGCCATTTTCCACACTAATAAGCCACATAGGTTGGATTACTATAATATCACTCGATTGTAATCTCTACGCACCTTATCTCATTTAGCAATTTTCACTGACCGTTAATTTACAGATATTCTCATGGTTCGAGTCCTGGCCTTGTACTCGCGCCGTATGTAGTGTGTTCTTGAGTATCCATTGGTGCTAACCGTGTAATAGCAAAATCACTTTCAATATGTCTCATAGCTTTTCTCGTTTTGGAGGCAGCTGCGAAAGCTTGCCTTAGTATCTATTTATCATGGGAACAGCACGGTAAGCATGTCGCATTCATTTACCTGAGAATAAGATGCCTTAATGGACACAGTCTCCAGCGTACAAGTGGCAGAGAATATTTCGGCCTGCAACGTGAATGTTCCTAATTTGACAGTAATGATTATCGACTGGTATGAGTTTACTTTTTATTAGAAAGTTCGAGATTGACATGATGCAGGTCGGTTCCAATGGTGTACGGCTTGGTTCTCATGCTGCTTGCACTATACAAAGCTGCAGAGTACTGGAGAATGTCAGCCGGACTTAAAGGGTTTAAGCTTGTTGAGATTCTCATCCGCGATCAGATGATATATTTCTTTCTGTAAGCTGCAGTAGTACAATACTGGGGATTAAAACTGACTGGTCTACTTAATAGTGCAGTGTCATGCTGTGTTTTAAACATTATGCAACTTTATATACAGCCAAAGAGCAACAATCTAGCATCTTTCCTTGAACAAGCCGGAAGCCCGTCATTCCTATGCATCCTGGGCAGCCGACTATTCTTCAACATGAAGGAAGCCGGGAAACTTGGAGTCAACGAAGGTACAAGCTATCGCATGAAATCCTTGAGTAACATCGAATTTGAGCGTGCTGCGCCTGCCAGGAATGAAGGTAGTACTCAATCTGATTTACGGACTCTTCACATATTGACGTTCTTTTAGTTAGCATTGGCTTTGTATCAACGGCCGAGGATGTGTAACGGGTGTAGGCGTCAACAGGGCATAAACACCTGCATTATTCTGTCAAGGGTTTGGGTCGAATTTTGTCACGGTTATGGAGAAGCTATTACTAGGTGCTACCGATCCTTATGTACAAGTAGCAGCATTGGTACGATTATATGATGGAGACGTAGATGCTTGACTCTGGATTTTCTGTGTAGGACAACTCATATTAACGTACTTGCCCTGTGGTATCAGCTTCGTTCAACCAAGTTTGATATTTATAGAGATTTCTTGATATACGTGTGCATCTCAGTGTACCCCGCAGTAAGTATGACACCAGTTTGCCTATATATGCTGTGGTATTGTGACTTTTTGGAGCATTGAAGTATTCCTAGAAATAAAATCGATCTGCAGGGTGTGAAAAGTGTCCACATAAATGGTGCTCATATGGCTGTTATGTCATAGTTCTTCCAATTACTTGAGGTGTGAATGTGGATACTGTAAGAATGGATGTACTGTCAAGGCACCCTAACCAGTCAATTTAAGGGGATTTCTCTTATTATTATTTACTACAACTCCTGTACAACAAAAAAAAATTATAATTAGAAACTAAAACATCTTATCTAAAATATGTTGGTTTTATAATTTAAAAAATAGAAAAATAAATATTTTATTGATTTTATGAAATGACTAGTCAAGAAATGAGCTTTGATGCATCTGACCCACAAGTGGACACCCTGTGAGAAAGGAGACTTAGGGATATCTGTAGACACATATAATTAGTACACAGACTTGACTTCAATCCTATCCAGACCAATTTACTTTTGTCTGGGTAGAGGAATAGGTAAGTGATCTATCTAATTATATACAATCTATTTATTAACAGATTGTATACTTCTTTTTACAGAAACAGGCTCATTGTGATGACTTAGAGTCTCTTACCTACATTCTACTGTCTGCTTCTTACTCTCCTCTGCCTCTTGTTCTCCTCCTCCTCTGTTTCTAGAATTTGCTACTGTTCCTCTGCTCTGACATCCTTCTCCCCCTGATGCCTAGGTCATCAAGTTTGCTCAGCAATCTCTCTCTCTCTTCACACAGTTGTAAACATTCTGTCATCTGACATTAAAGTTGATTTAGCTCTTCCTCCTTCATTACAATCTTGTACTCCCTCTGCTATTATAGTTCATTACTATAGTAACCAATTAATACTTGTATTACTTATACATAATAACATATCTTAACTCATATGTTTTTATTATAATAATGTTTATTTTTCTACTAATACTTATAACAACTATAAGTTTTATAGTTATTAAAATAATAACTTGTTATTAATTCAAATAATTATTTTTATATTATAAAATTCAGTATATATATACTACTTACATATATAATAATAAATATTTATTTTATTTTGTAAGTTATATATGTAGAGTTATGTATAAATAATAATAAAGATAGATATTAGTAAATCTGTATATATAATTTGTTAAAATTGGACTAGTAGCAATATTTGTTATAACTTGCTTAAAAGATCACCAATTCCTCTACAAAAAAAACCATACATAATATACATATTATTACACATTAATACCAAATTATAGCTTCAAACATATTATATTTAAATAATTATAAGATATACAAACTGTGGGAAAGAATCCAGTTCACTCCAAAAGGTCAATTTTTGTATTTCTCAGATTGTAAGCTTGATATTTTTTTTCAGCTGAATTTTTTTCCTTTAAATTTTAGAATAATATTAATTGTATGTCTAGCTACACATATATAAATTTTCATAATGATTGAGCAAGAATTGAAGGAGTAATAGTAAAATTGTCCGGTTGTGGGTATTGTCCGCAAGGGGCGCCGCGACAGTAGTTAAGTGCCTGTCGTCCACACGTGCTTGTTGGAGAGATGAAAATTCGACACGACAACGCAGCACATCACACAGAACATTCTCACATTTTCACAGCTCCAAAGTGAGATGGCTTCTTAAAGTGATGTCTCTATTGTGGATCCTGGAGATTGTCTATGTCCTGGCAAACTAAAGATCTGTGAGTAAGAAGCAGGAGGACAACGACACCACGACGATCTTCAGGTTGAGGGCCGGCCCGGGCTGTCCGGCGCATGAATTAGTCGCTTATCTAACAGTCGCTTGGTTTTTCCTCTCGTTACTGAGTGCTCATAATTTTCTTGTCCATGATGCAGCTTTTCGTTCTAGCCGCCTGCTTGGACGTCGAGATGCAGGAAGATAAAGAGAGAGAAGAAAAAGGCCTTATACTAATACTGTGCGCTCGATGAACGGAGATGCATATCTTTGGCTACAACACCTCTAGATCTATTCTCATTGTCTGTGCTACCTGTGGATTGGTGCTGAAGAACGAGGTCGAGGTATATAAGGCAGACGCCCATCATCAGCTCATCAGTTCATCAGCTCATCGCCTTGCTGCTGTTGGTTGTTTTCCTGCTCTAAGAGCACGAGCAAAAGTGAGATCAACATCAGTGGCACTTTCATGCACTCTTCGAGTTTGTTTGCTCGACAAGGGAACGCGCATTCGTCCGTTCACTTGTACCTTGTCTCTACTGTTCTCGCTTCCAGGTAATTCTCCTCGTTCCACTTTTTCCCAGCTCCCTTTAAACGTCTTCGCTTACTACTCGATTTTTGTCAATTGTCTTCTGCTGTGCTATTTTAAGTACTTTGGGACAAGGCCAACGATGAAATTCTAAGGTGCTCAGATTTCAGATCACTGCCGTGGCTCCAAATTGTGCACTGACACCAGATCTATCAATGCATCATGAGTTTTCTCTGGAAAGTTTCAAGTGCATCGATCTTACGTTTCCAAGAAGCAAATTACTGTTTGATTTGTTGGACAAGAGGAAGCATGAAGTGAACAAGGGTTAGACCCGTTAGATCTAATGTATCAACATTGAATTTGACTGGCCAATTTGAGGCAGTGTTGCTTTGCTTGTGGCCACAGTAGTGATTACATCCTTGTGGTTGGGTATTAAAGATACTTAGTGTTGAAGACTACAAATAATGTCATTTATTCAGACAGGTCTTCTCACTCGGTTACTATCAGCTCTCACTTGTTCCTATTCATCACAACAATCTATTTTTGAGGTTGAGGCACAGCTGTTGTGAATGCTTGATAGAATCTGTCTAACCTTCTGATCATTGATCTGTAAGCACAGCCAGGTGCCTTGTTTTATTTATATACATAATCAATGTAATTTTCTCTTCTTTGTTATCCTGAAATGATAGGAATATTCTATACTCATATGTATAGGATTTGTTATACATTTCTAACATGATTTGCATTGTAAGTTACATTGTACAGTCTCTTCCTTGAAGCCTAGAAGCTGTACATTTGCACCCTTGTCAGAGTTCCAGTATAGAGCTGAGAGGTCTTCAATAAGTCCTTAAGAAGAAGATTGCATCTTAACCTCATTGTTGACACGATGGAAACACATGATGCATCCAGCTGTTATGATGGACCAATATCTTTGTGTCAACACAACAAAAATACCCTTTTATCTGGACACTATAAAGGAGGGGCTATTTGCTATTTGAAAACCAGAAGCACAAACATTATCCTCAATCCATTACAAGAGAGACTTTTGCCTAGACAATGCTGCTTTCACTCAGGGATGTTACAAATTCTCCAGATCCTGGTTTAGTACAGGCAATCATTTCCCAATACATGCCTCTGCAATATTGGCAGTGTGCAACCATTGTACTGTTAGCCTATGATTCTAGTGTGTTGATACGTGATTTAGCAGATTTTCTCTTAATGCTGAGTATTTATCATGTTCTAGTAATTACAATGGACAGAGAGGTAAGACATACTTAAACATTAGTGAATTAGTTGACATGACTATTGGAGCAGGTCGAGTTCTTCTGGGTACTTAACTCATCTCAACAATCCATCCCTTACTAGTAAATGCAACTGAATATCACACTATACAGGGAACTTCACTCAAAAAATCTGTTAATTTAATCTATTTTCTTGTACGTTACTCTCATTTCCTGATAAATACTTTATCTGAGTAGATCCAGAATCGATACATTGGTATTTTCGGAACAATATCGCATATATTTGGTAAGCAATGTTGTCTGCTCGCGCTTATCTGCCTAAAGCTAATTACCATGATTAGTGTTTGAGCTAAATGTCAATACAAACATGTGAGTAGACACAGTGTATTTTTGACACTTTACCTTAAGTAGTCTGCAGATGTAAGAAATGGCTGTACTATAAAAACCTGTATCTTCTTAGCAAGCTTTTCAGGTCAATACTCTGGTTGGGTATTCAATATCTCTAGTAAGTTGCAAAGTCATAAAGCCATTTGCCACACTGATACACTGTACAGATTGGATTACTATAATATCGATTGATTGTAGTATTTTATGCACGTTAGCTAATTTAGTAAATTTTCACTGACTGTCAATCTGCAGATATTCTCATGATTCGAGTCCTGGCCCTGTACTCGCGCCGTATGTAGTGAACCATCAAGAACGTCCTGGTACTTACTACATAATAGCGAAACTACTCTCAGCATGTCTCGTAACCCTTCTCAGTTTAGAGGCAGCTATTAAATTGTGCTTTACCGTCTATGGATCATGGGTGCAGCATGGTGAGCCAGTCGCGTTCATTTACCTGAGGATAAGATGCCTTACCGGACACAGTCTTTAGCATGCAAGTGGCAGAGAATATTTCAGCCTGTGTTGCAAATGCTCCAAATGTGGTGGTGCTGATTATCGACTGGTATGAATTTGCTCATTGTTAGAAAGTTCGAGATTGACATGATGCAGGTCTGTTCCAATGGTGTACGGATTTATTCTCATGCTACTTGCACTGTACAAAGCTGCAGAGTACTGGAGAATGTCAGCAGGACTCAAAGGGTTCAAACTTGTGAAGATTCTCATCCGCGATCAGATAATATATTTCCTTCTGTGAGTTCCAGCACTGGACCAGCAGTACAATACTGGTGACAAATACTGACTAATTCACTGAATAGTGCGGTGTCATGCTGTGTTTTAAACATTATGGAAATCAAATTGGTTCCAACCAACGACAATCTAGCAACACTCATTCAGCAAGCTGGAAACCCAGCATTCCTATGTATCCTGGGCAGCCGGCTATTCTTCAACATGAAGGAAGCCGGAAAGCTGGGAGTCAATGAAGGCACAAGCTATCGTATGAAATCCTTGAGTAACATCGAGTTTGAGCAGACTCAGCCTGCTGGAAGTGAAGGTGATACTCAATCTAAATCACGGAATCTTCATATATTGACCTTCTTGTAGCCAGTACTCGTGATACGATGACAGCCGAGGATGTGTAACAGGAGTAGGCTTCAGCAGGGCATAACACCTGCAGAGAGTTTGGATCGAATTTTGTCACGGTTCTAGAGAACACAGGTGGCAGATTCCCATTCTGTAACCCTAGGAATTTATTACAGAATTTAAAAGCTCTCACCTGATTGGCTGAAAATACGTTCTGAAACAAATTTTCCAGACCTAAGAATCGGGTTTTGCCTCTGGTGGAAGCTACTACTAGGTGTAACCGTTCCTTATATAGCAGCATTGGTATGATTATATGATAGTGATGTAGATGCTTGGCTTTGGGGTTTCTGTCGATCTATGCTAGATTGTGAAGCAATTGGTGTAGGACAACTCATATTTATGTTAGTGGATTTGCCTGTAGTGCCTGCTTCGTTCACCCATGTTCGATATTTATAAAGATTGTTTGATATACGCATGCATATTGGTGCATCCTGCAGCAAGTATGACACTGGTGTGCCTATATAAATATACTGTGATATTATTACTTTTTGGAGCGTTGAAGTGTTCCTGGAAATAAAATTAACTCGCTGGGTGTGAAAAGCGTCCGTATGAGTGGTGCTCATATGACTGTTATGTCCAACTTCCGTCGATCACTTCAGGCGTGGATGTGGATACCACGAGAAGTAGGGTGCCTATTGTCGACATACATTCGTTGGGGGAGATGAAGCAATAATAAGGCAATAATTGACACTACAGCACAGTACATTACGCAGAACGTTCTGGGCACAGTGAAACTCTCTCAAAACTTCACGGCTCCAAACGAGATGACTTCATACAGTGCTTTCGATGTCGTGATTCCCGGAGATTGCAATTTATAAGATTGGTGTCTGTTGAACTGAAGAGCCGTGAGCCGAAAACAGATATGTTATCGGCAAGAGGGGGATGTAACGTAAGGAGCAGGAGTACGAAGATCCTCAGGTTCAAGGGAGCCGGCCCGGACTTCCCGGCGCATGAATTTTTAATCTCGATGCCGTGGTCGCTTATCCAGCAGCCGCCATGGTTCTTCCTCTCGTTGCCGACTGCTCGTAACTTGCGGTCTTTCGCTCTAGAGACATCTGGCTTCAGGCAGATAAGGAGGAGAGGAAAAAAGAAGATATTTAATCCCGTGCGGACGGTAAACGGCGATGCATATCTTTAGCCTTACCCTCTATTCTCATTGTCTGTGCTATCTATGGCTTGGTGCTGACGAACGGGAACGAGTTATCTAAGGCAGAAGAGACGTCCATTATCACTAATCAGCTCATCGTCTTGCCGTTGTTAGTCGTTTTCCCGCTCCGAGAGCACGCGTTCGGCGAGCAAAAGTGAGGTCAACGTCAGTGGCACTTTCACGCGCTCTTCGAGTTTGTTCGCTCGACAAGAGAACGCTCATTCGTCCGTTCACTTGTCCCCCGTCTCCACTGTTCGCGCTTCAAGGTGATTCCCCTTGTTCCACTTTCGCCGGAACCTTTTAAACGCCTTGTTCACCCTACCTAACGAAACGACTCCCTACGTTTTACAATTGTCCTCTGCTGTGCTATTTGAACCAAGACCGACGAAAAAATTCCGAGGTCCTCAGATTTCAGATCACTGCTGTGGTCTAGACCGTGACGTACTCATCACCGCAGTTGACATTCTCTTGTGGCCCGATAACACTACTGCCCTTTGTGATTGAGGGAATTGATTGCTTTGTCGACGCGGCGAGCGCTGCCCACACCCACTTATCTCTGTCTGTCGTGGACAGGCGCTAACACGGTCCGTTGATCACTTTAATATAGACGACTTCTGTACTTCTGAACTATAACCTTCAGACAACTTGAGAGAAAGACTCAGTCTTACTCTATCCTTCGCGCAACCGGAGGAACTTTAACTCGGGCGTTTTGCTGTTCCGGCAAATTGTGCTCTTTAATTTTGATTGCAATTTGTTAGTCAGCAGTCAGCTATTACGACTTGACTTGCTGCAACCACTATCGACTCTTGCTTGAGTGCGATAAGCGCATCGTGACACGATGTCGGCGAACGTGTCTGGCTCGCCTAGCTTAGGGTCAAGCGAAGCCACTCCGAACACTAGCTCGAGCTCGGGTCCGAATTCCACGGAATCAAGTTCCCGACACGGCTCCCATATTAATATCCAACGCAATCCTTCTGATAACATGTCGACTCACATGGACACGGATCGGCGAGGACGAACGGCTGCCCGCCATTCATATTCTCGCTCCGATTCCCAGTTGCTGTCCGAATCCCAGTCAACTTCCTACCACGCCAATTCAGCATCAAGCGGTAGTGCAAATGGAGGTGGTACGGGTACGAAGACTCCGAGGAAGAACGTTCAATGGGCTGCGAGTACGAAGGGTGAGGGGCCGATGAACGCTGTTACGGAGGCTCCGCATCATCATTATCAGTTTCATAATCCGCATGCTCAGAGGTTTTCTCGTGAGTATGAGTATGATCGGCCTGAGAGGGAACGAGAACGAGAACGGGGTGGTGCACATGTGCATTTACTGGATGAGGAAGGTTTAGACGTGAGTCTTTTCTTTCCTTTTCTGGACTTTCTTTTTCTTTCGTGCTTTCCTCCTTCCCTCTTATTTTCTTTCGGGCTATTCCCCGTCGCGTATTTTGTCTATTTTACGAGGATGGAGTGCGATGGCGGATCGGATGGGGATAAGGCAACATATATGCACATATAATCATGTTCCACGCCGGTCCGCACGGAACAACGGATCATTTCGGGACATCGGTGTTCAGCTCCCGCTCTCATACTTGCCTTAACCTCCGTCTACTCTGATAACAGCATGGATGCGGATGTGCTCTCAGAGTTAGCAACGCGATGCTCTGCATTCCATTACATCCCGCTTTGGAACACAAAAGTTTAAGTCCGAGGAGTTCTAGACTCTGCTTCGCAAGAAAATTTGTGCTGTATCGATCATACCCTGTTTATGCATGGGCCAAGCTGTGCTTATCTTCCTTCGCCTTTCGCCTTTTCGCTTTTGTATTTTGGCGTCGCTAGCACCCTAATCGCGATACACCTTCCTATCTTATTCTCACCATTTCTAAAATTACACATTTCTTCCACTACTTGTTCATGTCCTTGCTCGAAGTACCCTCGATTATTTATATCCCGTTTATAAAAATTCGCTTCGAGCTTGCTACTCTTAATTTCTTTCGTCTTTCTTCACTTTCTGCTTTCCTGTTTTCTGTCTTTCCTTGGTTTCCTCTGTCTTCCTTCACGCTAGAAGTATAGGATCGCTGACACTAGCTCTTTTACGGTTTTCCCTTGGACCTGCTTCTATTCTATCCGACTTCTCGAACTCGAATTGGACCGCTTGACTGGCGTTGCGTTTCGCATTACGCGTCCGGGTTCCGGTTTCGTTAAACTTCGTCTTCGTTGTGTGGTCGTCGTCTTGCACACACCCTACTGTGCGCTTCCGTCTGCAACGCCACTTCATCTTACTGGACACGAATACATACGTTCTCCGGCTTCGACGCGATCGGTCTTTATCATATCGCATCTTTCTCGTTCTTTCTGTTGTTACGGCATACCATACCATACCATACCACTCCGATACTTCTTTCATTAACGCTACGCTGGACGTATCATCTACCATCGCACTTTGTTTGGTCGGCCACATCGTACCGGGTTGCGGGACGTTTGTACGATTTTGACGGGCTTCGGTTCTTCCTTCTGCATTACTCTACGCTCGTACCGTGCTCCACTCGTTCTCCGCCTACATATCCGGGTCTCCCGTTAATAATCCGACATTCACACTGCGTCGCAACTACGGATACTCGCTGTTGGTGGTACTCTTACCTCTGCATCGTATAAAATAGCCCAAGGCCTTCCAGACGTTAACTCACGCTCTTGAGAGACATCAGTCAGGCTCGAGAGATCACTCGCCGTCGAACGCGCTTACAAGGCCATACTCGCATTCTACTACTCGCCGTCGAGACTTTGCGTCTAGCGGGAGTGGGGAGAGGTCTGGCTTTAGTGCAAGACCGGAGTTTAGGTCTCGTCGTTCTGATCCACCTAGACTTACCTCATTGCCACCAAATCCATTTTCGCCTCACGCAATTACACACTCAAAGCGCTCCGCAACTGGGAACGGAGCCATGGGTTCTGGTAACTTTAACGAGTTCTTCACTCCGACGACACTCTCGCCTATTCATAGCGACGCGGGTACGGACACAGATGAGTTTACGCCCGAGAGGAACGTTCCTGGTGAAGCTATCATCGAGGCTACGGAACAACATGGACTTCCTCACCCTCTTCCTGCTACATCTGCGAACGAAACCACTGAGAGTAGTAAGCAAGGTGGTCGATTCTCGCTCTTCCCATTTCGCTCGAGTTCGAAGGATGACACCTTACCAACAACCCACCACCTCGCGTCTACCTCTGGCTCTGGAGCTGGAGGAAAGATAGGTGAAGGCGCGTATGGGACGCTTGACCCTGAGGAAGAAGAGAAGAAAAGACTGGAGAGGAGAGCGACGAAACTGGTTCGTGCACATGCGCGTGGATTTCAGTTCCTTGCTGGGTTTAAGGGAAACAAGGCTCTTGCACGTCTTGCCCCAGAGGATATTGATCCTGAAGCTCCTCTTCCACGACGTCCAACGCGCTTTTCTCGTCGAAGACCACAATCCGTACCTGCGGATAGAATCAGAGAAAACGAGATGGATAGCTCACCTGAGCAACAACCTCAGCACGAGCACCATCATTTCCCATTCACGTTTGGGATTAGGAAGAGGAAGACGAGGAAGGAGGAAGATGAGGATGTGGAGGATACCGCTGCGAATGCGAGACATACGCATCATGCGCCGTTGCCGTTTGGAAGTGGAGTGCTTGGTGCGCTCCTGACGCTGTATGATCGACCTGCAAATGGTATGAGGAGTGGGTTATCTACGCCTGGTGATAGGACGCCGAGTGGTAGCGAGCCTGTATCGCCTGAATCGGAGAGCTTCCATGAGCGAGGACTGGGTCGTGCGTACTCCGGCATGGCGAAGAAAAGGGAACGTGATAGTGATAGAGAACTTGAGAGGGAACGAGAGAAAGAAGAGCGAGGCGATTATTTTGGCAAGCATGCAGAGTCTCGCCGGGAACGCGAGGAGTCGAAGGCTCAAAAACAGATGCAGGAACTTGAGCGTATCAATACGCGGTTGAACGCTGGAAGCATGTTCGAAAACGATCAGGAGAGGGAACGCGAGCTAGAACGCGATCGTGAGCATGGTCGTTATGCGGGGAGGGAAGGACAGAGCTCCTCTTCAGGTGGGGATAGCGGACAGCTGACGCCGCCGCATCCGTTGTATGCCCAGAAAGGTGGGACACGCTCATTGCAGAATCTCAAGATAAAGGACCCGTTCCTCGAGCTTTCACGTACGATGTCTGGTGGGATCGAACGGATCAAGGAAAAAGCTAGCCCTTCAAGAATTGCGGCGCTGCCGATTCCGCGCGTTCCGTTGCTTGGAAGTGATCCCCTACCTAGCGGTGCACGGAACGCAGGGGGTGTATTTGGAAGTCTCATCGCGAGTACGGGGAATATCACTGGTGTCGCTGCTCCCGTGCCGAGTCGTATCGCGCCGGATCCGAAGAGGCCAGGATTCCATTTGAGTCGATATTCATGGGACGAAGAGGTGGAGACGGATGCACAGGCGAGGAAGAGAGCGAAGAGGGCCGCGGCAGGGTTCCGTACGCCCGGACACAGTCCTCAGGAAAGCATGCTGGCTATTAATGAATTAGGTTCCCTTGCTGCCGGCGGAGCCAGCGATCCGATGATGCTGGCTAGAATGTCGAAGAGCGCACCTACCACGCCTGCTGGGGAGCTCGCACCGAGTTTGATAATCCCCGGTGCAACGCCGAGTCCGGCTGGTGACGACTCGCCTGCGAGTGTGACCCCACTCATTGTTTCTACGCCTGGAGGAAATCTTGAGCCTGCTCCGCCACTTCCTACTCATATATCTGCGAAGAGTCTCGATGGTACGACGCTCGTTGGCGAACGGCCTTCTCATAACCGCGCGTATTCCGATACTCTTAGTCTGACTACTGTGCCGACGCGTGGGAGTGCCGCTACGACGCTTACTGCGAATACTACTCCTGGAAAGCAACAACGCAAATGGGCTGGAATATTGAAGGACTTCCAGAAATACGGTACTGGCTCGAGTGGGTGGACGAGTAGTGAGCCTCGCAGCGGTGCTGCTACACCTGACACGATGAGCGACGTGGGCAGTCAAGATCACTGGGACGAGAAACATCGCCGATGGGTCAATTCGGGTATTAGCGTGGAGGAGAAACGCAAGCGGAAGAGAAAGAAAGCGGAGATTTTCATTACAAGGCACGTTGCGGAGATTATGCAACGACAGGAGTTTATCATGAAGCTTGCGAGAGCATTTATGATGTTCGGTGCGCCGAGCCATCGATTGCCTGCACAGATCCAGGCAACGGCGAGGGTACTGGATATGGAACTCAGTTGCATGTACTTACCGGATGTGATGCTGATTTCGTTCGACGACGCTGCGACGAGTACGAGTAACATCAAGTTCATTCGTCAAGGTGCCGCTTTATCGTTAGGAAAGCTCCAACAGGCATACGACTTGTATTGGAAAGTCATTCACGATGAAGTCGGAGTTGGCGAGGCGAGTAGGAACTTGGATGCGCTGATGCAGCAACGTCAGCCCTATTCGTCCTGGCAGCTTGCGCTCTTTGGAGGATTTTGCTCGGCCGCGATTTGCCAAGTTAGTTTTGCGGGGAGCTTTATTGACGCGCTTATTTCGTTCCCGCTCGGTGTGCTTCTGGTCGTCGTTCAGATCTTGAGCGTTAGGAATGAGTTGTACTCCAATGTCTTTGAGTACGTCTATCTCATCTATTTACACGCCTAATTTATTGACAATAAATTATTTTCCAGAATTACGATCGCCACTTTGCTCAGTTTCTTGTCCGCCGTCTTTGCTGGAACGCATCATTTCTGCTACTCTGCTGTCGCATCTGGTTCTATTGTGCTTATTCTACCCGGTTTCCTCGTCCTTAACGGTTCGCTCGAACTCTCCAGTCGAAACATCATATCAGGCTCTGTTCGGCTCTGCTATGCCATCATGTATGCTATCTTCCTCGGTTTCGGGCTCTCCATCGGTGGGACGTTATACGAGAAGGTCACCCATAACCCTGTCAGCACTCCAGAAGACTACACCTGCGCAAGCAGTCATCATGAACTCGGGCCTTGGTACCAGCGTACGCCGAGTACCACCTGGGCGTTCCTCACTGTACCGATGTTTTCGTTGTTTTTGAGCTTGAGGAACCAGGCGCCTTGGAGGAAGAAAGAGCTACTGGTGACAGTGTTGATTTCATGCCTCGGGTGGACGTGTAATCATTTTTCGGCGTTGAAGTTCCCGAATAGAAGTGATGTGAGCTCGGCGATTGGGTATGTTGTCATTTCTTTTGGTTTCATGGAATATATATAGTGCTGGTTACTGACAAATGTGATTTCTTGTTTTAGAGCGTTCGTCGTCGGCTTCGTTGCCAACATTTACGGCAGGTTCTTCTCTGGAAACGCATTTGTCATCATGGTTCGTCCCCCTTTTGCTCTCTATCTCTTCGTTTTCCTGACATGCTATCCACGATCTGTACAGATCACAGGCATTCTCTTCCAGCTCCCCTCTGGACTAGGCAATGGCGGTCTCATCACCTTCGCCTCGCAAAACAACAGCTCCGGCACGACAACTTCCTACCTCTCCGGGTTTAAGACCGCACTGCAGTTGATTTCTGTATGCGTTGGCCTGACGGTAGGGTTAGGGATTTCTCTTGTGGTCGTCTTTCCGATTCAGAGTCGGAAACGCGCCGGAGGAATTTTCAGTTTGTAGAAAAAGCTCAACCCCTTCCTTCTCTGCCTTTCTTGACCTGTCTCGACATCTCTTTGCCATGTTGCACAAGTCAACAAAATCTTATTTTAGCTTCGGCTTGTTGCGAAGTTCCTTTTCTTGTTGCTTCTTTTGTGAACTTTGTTTTCTTGGCATCCCTAAAATGCTTACTGCACCTACCCTCTTTTCCTCATTCTCTTCTTTAACCCTCCTTCCTGTTCTTGCTCTACCGTTGTACAAACAAGAAAAAGTCATTGCTTCCATTGTATTTCTTGACCCATTCGCCCTTGCTCTTTAATCGTTTTTATTTAAAGTCATTAGAACAGGTTTTGTAGAATAACCAAAACCGACAAATCGACATTCACCACGGACGTGACATACTGTATACATAGAATGATAGATTATTAGATATACATAGACACCATCGCATTTTACTTAGATTTCTCTTCTCCCAGTCGCACACCTTAACCTTCCATTCTCCGAAACTTCCCTTCCTCTGGACACTTTTGTTTTCCGTGGCGTTCATGCCGAGCACCTCCAGTGCTTCTTTGCTCCACTCTGTCTACGCCAAACTTGTTCTGTCTTAATCTTATATCCTATCTTCGATCCATTTTAAACACCGTTTCTCATTCGTTGATTCAATGCATTCTGTGAAACTTAGAAAGGCGTCAAAGGACAAGTTTTCTATCACTTCGTTGGTAGATATTTGTAAACACTCTTGTTATTTGTATTGCATTTGCGTTCGGGTGTATGTATAGATGAAATATGGATTGAGAGAAGCTATTTACTGTTTCTAATTTCATTATACAATTAATAATCTTTTATATAAAATTAAGCAAAATTGTGATATATAATAATCATCGGAAATTAATGGAGAAGCATGTGGAACATGAATCATTCACTTTCCCTCATCTGTTATACTTTCGTGTCCCAGAGGATGTGCTTGCAGAAAACCTAAGAGCTGCAATTCGGGGTCATCCACTTCTCAAACATGACCTCGACATCGTCTACAAACAAGACACACATTGAATAGTTCTGCTTCATATAATACACAAGATCTTCGGTACAATAGTCAAATTTAGATTGTTGAAATCCTATAGAAGTAACAGTGTCAAAAAAAAGCATCCTTCCTGCATTTTACACCTCCGTTCATTCCTTAAAAAAGTCAATTGTCTCAACTCCAGCCGTCAAGAAAAGACGAAGAAAGAAAGGCGAGAACATCCCAACCTAGATGTAAATAGGCAAAGTCGGGTTAAGTCCATCCCAGTCGGGATTATCCACGAGGTCCTTCTCGTCGATCAAGAAGTCCTAGAAAGAATGGAGTGGAGTGGAGTAAGTTATGACGGAAAACCGAGAGCAAGATTAGGTAGGTATAGCGAAGCGAAGAAATATGAAAGTTCCCGAAAAGAAAGCAAGAAGAAGAAGGGGGAGAGGAAAAGAGGGTGACGGGAGAAGGGGACAAGTGGTGTGGCGTTCGTCGTGAGGTAGTTGAAAGAGACATTGAGTTTAAAATTAAAATAAGAGGAGGGAGCGGGGGAGGGGAATTAGGAAGTATCGGAAAAACTCACGAGAGGACAATCGACGATCGAGCCGCGTACTTCGGAAAGTCGGGCTTTGACGCGATCGAGTGGGACGTCTGGGACGACGTGGCCAGTCTTGACTTTCGGAACGAAATTCTAAGAAAAGGATGAAGATCTTGCGTCAGAACCATGACAGAGCCACCACATGAGGAGGAAAAGCGAAGAACATATGAAGAACCCAAGAACACAGAAGAAGTGTACGAAATGACAGAAAACGCGGGAAAACAGAAGCACTCAAAAACGAAGATTGAGAAGTAAAGATATACATACGTCATAGGACTTATAATCGCGCACGAGGTTCGAGGGCACTGTACGGAAAATCTCCGTGAAGATACCTCTATTCTTCTTCGCAGTGCCGTCAAATAGTGCGAGTGTTTCGTCTGCCAGCGGGTCAGCGACGAGCTCGTCTTCTCTTGTAGCAGTTTCGTCATCGTTGGGGATCGGTGCGGGACGCATGTTGGAGGTGGCTTCTTCCTCTCGGCTATTGCAGATCTGAGGAGGAATGAGGCCGAGGTGCTCTTCGATGCACGTAAATAAGATTAAGTATATTCTTGTTCAGTGAGAAGTGTGGGTTCTATTACCTTTGTAGAGGCTGCGGCGCAGAGTGGCGGCGAAACGAGCTGCCATATAACGATTACCATCCATAGTCGTCTCAATCATATCGGTATCTTCGACGACCAAAGCAATTTCCGAATCGCCGTCTCCCTATTCCCAAAACATCAATCAACTATCTCCTGGCGTCACAAGCCATAATAACGGTACCTTCTGACTGCGATCATTAATGTTCGCGGAACCCATCTGCCGAAAAATACGGGATGAGCATCGGAAAACGTTTAATTAACTTCGGACTTACGATGACACGCCTGTCGTCAACTATCATGACCTTTGAGTGAATGTAAAGTAATTCCGATACATAGCTTGATATTCAGGCATAAGCTCGGTTGATCTCGTCTTCTGACAAGAACGAAAGCAGAAAACATGTATACTCACCATCCGAGTTCCTCGTCCTCCGTCCCCAACCACTTCTCATCCAAGAGGCTCGTACGGTCGTTCAACATATGCTGGGACACAGTATCCGAGACCTCCTCATCCCCACGTACATCATACGCACCATATTCGAATCGCTCAATAATCTGACGTGCGTCTTCTTCAGTGGCCGGGAGTGGCACTTCCTCTGTCTTTGTTTCCGTCTTCTCGCTGAGTACCATACCCTCGCCTGTTGGCTCTGGTTTTTTGATGATGACTTTGTCTTGTGCTTTTTCACCTGACATGGGTTGACCGATCCATTGTCTGGCCAGTGCGACTTGTGCTTGGTAGAAGGAGACGCCGCTGCGTTGCTCCATTTGGCTGATGAAGGAAGCTGCATATCCTGTGTTAGAAAGCATCCAGAGCAAGAATATCACAATGGAGCTCACAATACGGAGCGTTGATCCTATCATACGACCGAAGATGGTAGAACTTGATATACTCCTCTCTGTCGACGAATAAGTCAAAAGGTCATAACGAGACTACGACTTCAATACTTACGGATCAAATCCATTACTACGAACCGCTTCGTAAATACTATACCCTCCTCGGTTCATAGTGCGATACTTCGAAAACAAAAACCAATCAACCAACGAATCCTTAGACATTTGCAAACGAAGGTAAATAGTAAATACCTGGGCAGCCATGATCGTCTTAATCGCAGTCTGGTCTTTGATATCTCCTGAAAAACCAGGTACCTCTGGAATCACAATGACGACTTTGAACTTCTTGCCGTCGCGAGCTGCCATGAGGATACGGTCGACGAGAGCCTTTGCTAACAGGTTCTTGACGGGTCCTTTGTCGACAGTGTTCGAGATGCTATGAGAAAATTAGACAAAATGTTCAGAGAGCGGTGTGAGAGGGCTGACAAGAATTGGTTCTCTAAAAAAATGTTAGTGAATCCTAACCGATAGATAAAGTGAGATGCATACCTATATAGATAAAGTGGTTCGCCTCCATAATTAACTGAATATCTAATCATACACAAACCACAAACCACAAACCACAAACCACAATCAATATCACTCATTACCTACTTAAACGAAGGACGAAACACGTACAAGCATTTTGGATACTATGCTCCGTAAGCACTCCATGACTCCAATCGCTCACGCTCCGAACGACTTGTACGCGGCAGTTCCCAGTCGGTGGACGGGGATAGATGTCCTGATCTGCTCCGTCGTCTTCACCTTCGGGCATGTGGAAACGTTGACGGAAGCGTCGGCCCATTCGGTGCCAGGCTTCACGATGCGGGTGGCCTTAATGCGTTGGTGATGCGAGTTAGATGGTAAAATAAATATAAATCGGTGAAGGACGGGAGGACGTACGGACGACTGCCTCGTTTGGTGAGACGTCGATGTTGTGCGGGAGGGCGAGCCAGTCGTACCGCCTAAAATCAGGGAATTAATGCATCATGTCATCTTTGACCTTGTCAAAATATCTTACTGGTCATTGCTGCCATTGTACTAAAAGAGAAAAGAAAAAACTGAGTTAATGGATTAAGATAAGACTTTCACGTGGAAATCCAACCTTGCGCTTCTTAATCTCATTCCATCTCTCTACGAAATGTTGAACGATGTCAAGAACGACATCGCCAGTAAGCGTCATATGCACCTAGAAAGAAAAAAGAAAAGACATCATAAAAACTCCATCTTCATCCCAATCCGAGGCGATAACGACCACAACAACAAAAAAAAAACTTACATCATGCCACGGCATTCTAGCCGTCTCAAGTATACTAACAGCATTCCCAACAAACTTATCCACCTGCTGGAAATCCAACACCCTCGCATTATTATAATCCTGTCCGGGGAACAGTGTCTTAGAGAAATCAGTTGGATGTGCATCGGCGAGTGGGTGAGTGTGTGTATCCCAACGACCGAAACAGAGGTCGAGACCGCCGATACAGGCGCGGTGGTTATCGACGACTACGACTTTTTCGTGGTGCGACCAGAATTCTACGTTATCTGAATATCGCACAGTCAGTAGAAGTTGATGGGTACCAAATAAGGGAAGCCGATGATGGTGTACCTCTGGAACCGATGTGGTCTGGGTGACGCATACAAGCAATGTTCGGATGGAGAGCTTCTAGAGTTTCCTATAGGATCCGTTATTTGTACGGATACAGATATTAAATTATGCATACAACCATACCTTCGTGTGATGAGAACTCATATTCATCGTTTGCGTAACCTATTTCATGTCAATTATGATATACAACACATGTGCAAGATTGATGAAGTACTGTACCTCTTTATAGACAATTACATATATCTTTACTCCCTGTTCGGCTTTCCGTTTCAAGAGTCGGTCAAGTCTCCATTCCGGGAAGTAGGCAGGTGGACGACGCAAGTAGAGCTCAGGAGAGAGCCACCAATCCTACAGAGACCAATATTATCAAGGGATGGACTAAAAATTTAAGCAAGGTAAAGCATACGAGGATGAATATACATTCTTTTGCACTGTCAAGAATTTCGGATAGCGCATACATATAATCGTGGCCATCGACATGCCTAATATCGAGAAAGATAATGATCAGAATCGAGCAGCTACGAATTATACATTCTAAGCCACCATTTCACGAAATTCTGTGACCTTTCACCCGCAAAGCTGTTGAAGCGATGCGAAGCACATATTTCTGCCCGAACCTGATCTTGTATTTTTTCCTCTTCGTCATCGTGACGATCTAAGAAATTGAACAATCAAGAACCCGGCTCAAAGATATAGCACATTTAATGTCAGAAATTCAGAAGCTTACGGTCAGGATTAACGAGGCCTAGCAAGCCAATGGAATGACGAGGACGACGCACGGGATGCCCAAATGAAAAGATGAGCTACTGATAAACGGACAAAGATAGCACAAAGAGTGCAAGTGACAGACCTTCAATTGTATCCGACGCGCGGACGACGCCTTCGTGTGCCTTTTCTGCCAGGTGCTTAAAGAACGACATCCTTGTATCTGTCCGCCTTTCGTGGTGGTGGTTGTCAGTAGACGTGGGTTACTGTAGCTGTAGTGTCTGAGATGGTGACGGTTGCGAACAGACGGACGGACGGTGCCGCTGACGGAGGCCTGTTAACCTGATTTCATCCGGGCCATCGGCCTCCATCGCCAAGCGGCTCGGCATCGTCATTTTCCCTCTCCTTTCCGTCCGTCTACTTCCACAGCCACGAGGAACAATTCAATCAACGGTCCAACAAATTCGGTCTGAGAATTCTGGAGGCGAGACAGGTGGCCGCGTGATTTTGTACGTAAAAGGACGGAATTAGCTGTCTCTTACTCTTACTCAAAATTAACTCTCACTTCTAACAACCTGCTCTCAGCTTGCAACTGTCTTTACGATTCATGCTTTTATTTAATCTCTCAACAGCCCGGGCTCTCCGCTTACAAATGTGTTACGGCTCAGGTTAGTTCTTAATCTCACTTTCTTACGGCTTGCAACTTTCTTACAGCTCAGACACTCAACGAACAACCGTCTCAGGGCTCAAGCTCCTACTTAATCTCATTTCTTAAGTTCTTACAGCCAGAGCTAGCTTACAACTGTCTTGTGAAAACTCTTACTTCAATCTCAGGATTTCAGGAAAAAGAAGGAAAAAACCAAAGTTCACTCTTAAGCCTTGCACCCCACAGTCTTTACGTACGCCTCTTGAGTCTTGAACCATGTGATGTCTCGCTGCCTTACTGTCTTGCTGCCTTGATGTCACCGAAGCCCATCAGTCTCACTGCTGCCAGACGACTACACTATCGAACTAAGTACATGCTCTACTATTCAAAACTGCCTGCTCACTGCTCCCTCATCGTTCCGTCACGACCGTTTTTTTTGGGATCCTCGTGATTCTCTCGCATTGGTCTGGGAGAACACCCGACAAAGAAGAATGGCCAGTTCTCCTTTGTTTGGTAATATCTCCTGCCGCCGTCGTCCTCCCCACTTTGTGTGCCTCTTAGCAGCGTCCGATAGCTGGCACCGACTCAGCACCAGACCTGTAGAGAAACTTCAGTGAACCGTGACAAATAGAAGCACGGGTACTTGTCTCATATTATCCGTGTGAACTCAAGTGGACACTGGATCTGGGTCTTTCTAGGTTTGGCACAAACGAAGTTAGTGAACAATTTTGGAGGCTCTTGGATTACGAAACTGAAATGCCGGATAGCTTAGCTCATTTCGGATCAAAACGTTTCCTGGTAGAGCGGGCGATCTTGGCTCCGCGCTGGTGACCGCGATGACGAAAGACTCTGGCGATGCGGTCGGAAAACCTCGATACGGACTTGCTGACGAGGGGAGTGACCAGTTCGCCCTCGTCCTCAAACCCGTACTCTGGTTTTCCAAGCTGCGAGAGCACATCGACGGTGTCGCATTGAGCGTGAAAAAAAAATCCTGATTCTCTGTCCACCTCGTACTCGGCTGCTTGCATTCGACTCAATCTGCCTATGTTGGTCAAGCTCTCTCTTTCAGTAGCCGATGCTGACTCGACACCGAGTCTGAAGAGAAACATCGGTGAACTGAAACAAGTAGAGACGCGGGTACTCGTCTCAATGTCCGCGTAAACCACAGGTGACACTGGATAGGGACAATTAAGAAACATCTGCCCTCCTCTTGTGAATAGCCTCAAACGCGCTCGAATGTCTCAGCTGGTGGACCACATTAGCCTATCATCGCCGTCGAGATTGTCCGCATTGTCGAGTTTGGTAAAGAGGACAACCTTGGCTCAACGCTGGTGATCGCGAGGTTGAGAGGCTCCGGCGATGCGGTCGGGAAACCTGGGCACAAACTTGCTGACGAGGGGAGTGGCTAGTTCATCCTCATCCTCAAAAACATACTCTAGCTTTCCGAACCGAAGGAGCGCGTCGATGATGTCGCGTTTAAGCAGGAAAAGGTGAAAACCTTGACACGGACTCGATGACGAAGGGGTGGCTGGTCCACCCTCATCCTTGAACCTGTGTTCTGGATTTCCAACCCGCGGGAGAGCGTCGACAATGTCGCGTTTAAGTGAGAAAGGTGAAATCCCAGTCTCCAATCTGCTTCACACTCGGATGCTTGCATCGGACTCGACCTGCTTCGTGGTGGCCAAGTTCTCTCGCTCGGTAGCTGAAGCTAGCTTAGCATCGAATCTGTAGAGAAACGTCAGTGAACCGCAACAAGTAGAAACACGGATACTCGTCTGATGTCGTCCGCGAGGCGACGCGGAATCTGATTCTAGAGATGCACCTCAAGAAAGTCGACTGCTTTCCTTTACACATGGTCTTAAGCGTGGTCGAACGCCTCGGATCTCCTAACGATGTTCGCAAAGTGCGCATCCTGCTCGAGAGGTAGTGGGAAAGAGCGCCAGTTGTGGGGGCTAGTGGACGACATTGGCCCGTCGTCGCTTTCGGTGTCATTCGCGTTGTTGATCCTCGTAGAAAATACAACATTGACTCCGCGCTGGTGAATGCGACAACGAAAGACTCCACTGAGGTGGTCCGAACACCTCGGCACAGATTTGCTGACGAGAGGAGTGGCTAGCTCGTCCTCATCATCAAACCTGTGCTCTGGCTTTCCGAATCGAGGCAGAGCGTCGATAGTGTTGCGTTTAAGCTGAAAAGGTTGACCTTGGTAGAGGGCACGACCGTGACTCGATGCCAATGATCACGTCGAGGAAATTCTCCACTGAGGCAGCCGGAAAACCTTGTCACGGACTTGCTGCCGAGCTCGCCCTCATCCTCAGACCCGTGCGCTGGCTTTCCAAACCGACGGAACGTATCGATGATGTCGCGTTTCAGCGGGAAAGGTAGAATCCCGGTCCCGAGAGCCAGGAGGACAACCGACTCGTTAGACGTGATGGCGTGCATTGTGCCGTACGGAATATGCAGATAGGGCTGCAGTAAATGTATGAAGTTGGGTGACGACGATAGGGTAGAATGCAAGAATCAATGGATTGTTTCTTGCTCTGCAGGCCTTATTTATAGACAAATCTGGTATGTCTCAAAACCATTGTATGTTAGCTTGAACTGAAACGCGGCAGTGGCTTGTTCTGAACGCAACTGCTTAAAATCGAGAACGTTCTAGATGTAAATAGAAGTCGGACAATGAATATTTAATGCATGTCTCAGACCAACAATAAAAAAGGCATTATGTATTGAAAGTCTCACTCTACTGTAGGCTCTACTAGTTCGGTCTGAACCTGAGAATAAGAAAGCATCCGCCATGACTGGGTCCTTTTAAATATTTAGAAATTAAAAAAAATAGATTCTTACTATATACAGAAATTACGTAATGTAAACCAATCCTTAAAATAATTTAATTCAATCACTTTAATGAATAGATTGGATTATTATTATATATATAGTAACTTTCAAATGTATCTAGTATATATTTCAGTATTTAATGTATGTATTATATTAGAATAGAGAGTTTGGAGAGTAGAGTCTCCTAATCAAGTTTAGAATAAATTTAGAAGTTAGGTTTAGGATTAAGTTTGAGATTAGGTTAGAATAGGAATAATATTATAATATTACTTTTGTCTTAGATTTAGGCAAAAAAAAATTCGTTTTTTTATTTCTATTTAATAAAGGTACAATGGCTTTGTAGTATAAGCAGTTCAACATTGCTATAAGATCTAGTACTCAATTGACTCGGTAAGTGAAAAAATTTCAACAATTATTATTACTAATTTACTGGCAAATATTGAAAATTACTTTATAAAGTAATGAACTGATATCACATATATGATCATATAATATGACTTTGATGCCTGTAAGAAGCTCATCTTACATTAGCATCAACGAGTTTTCAAGGACACAAGACATGTGTTCTTTCGTCTTTGATGCGACTGGAACGCACAACACACATGGGCATGGTAACACACTGATAGCATCTTCAAGTAATATACTAAAAATATCTTTTAGTTGGATGCTATAAGCACGGGTTCGTTCGACGCCTGAGCAGCACCATCATCAATACCCCTACTCTCAACTGCTTATCTACAGGGCATTGTGCTTAGACAATGTTGCTCTCAGTTAGAGACAATTCGGATGTCCTAGATCCTGGTCTAGTGCAGGAGGCTGTTTCAGATGTAATGACTGGGCAATATTGGCAGTTTGCAACCACCACCCTCCTAGTCTACGACACTGGTGTGTGCTTTTCCTTCGTCTATGTAACACTTCGACCGACATTCTGTATTTACAATATTATAGTGATTACAATGGATAGAGAGGTGTGTTGTGCTCGAACCTTTATGCATCATTAGCTTTGACCATTGCAACAGATCGAGTTCTTCTGGGTAATGGTTCCGTCTCATTTATTCGCCTTCGAATGTAACTGAATCCAACACTTCATAGCGACGTCGGCTCACTAAGCCTGTAAATTTGATTTATTTTATAGTAAGTGGTTAGATTCCTTAATAAATATTTTATCTCAACAGGTCTAGAATCGTTATATAGGCATTTTCGGAGCTATATCACGCATATTCGGTAAGCAACGAAGCATAAACATGATTGTGTCTATGATAGCCAATCATTATATTTAGAAGGAGGGCTGAATGTTAACCAAGGCATGTGAGTAAACATTGACTGATTAGTAATTACTGTATTTTACCTCGAATAATTTGCAGATGTAAGCCATGCGTATAAGATCTTGATATTGGTTTAATATCTTTCAGGCAAGTTCTCTGACTGGGCTCTCAACATCTCCAGTACGTTATGAAGTTACAAAACCATCTACCACACTGACGAGCTACTCAGATTGGGTCACTATAGTGTCAATCGACTGTAACATACTAACTATCTTGCCTTATCTTTTTTGCGTTTTCGCTAAAATCTGATCTGTAGATATTCTCATGATCCGAGTCCTGGCATTATATTCGCGTCGTATGTGGCGCGATTGTATGAATATTTTTGTACTAACTATACCATAGGGAAATCCCTTACAATATGTCTAATGACCCTCCTGGGTTTGGAGACAGTCTCCAAATTTGCTATAGTTGTATATGGAACATGGGCAAATCAGGGTGTGTCTGTCACATTTATATACTTCAGAGTAAGTCTGTAAGAATCCTTACAGGACACAGTTTCTAGTGTGCCACTGACAGAGAAAATCTCCATCTGCACGAACAATGGCGGCATTTTGACACTAGCAATTATTGACTGGTATTGAATTTACAGATTGTTAGCTACTCAACGATTGACATAATGCAGGACTATTCCAGGGTTGTACGGATTGATTCTCACGTTGCTTGCATTGCACAAAGCCGCAGAGTACTGGAGAATAGAAGCAGGGCTTAAAGGATTCAAGCTCGTAAGGGTTCTCACTCGCGATCAAATGGTATATTTCATACTGTGAGTTACAGGAGTACAAGAACTGTAGTAGATGCCGGCTGACTATTCACTGTATAGTGTAGTGTCATGCTGCATTTTCAACATCATGGAATTCAAACTGGATTCAAGCAACGGCTTTTTGACAGCTCTCCTTGAACAACTTGGAAACCCGTCATTCCTATGCATCCTAGGAAGTCGACTCCTCTTTAACATGAAGGAGGCAGGAAAGCTGGGAGTCAACGAGGGTACGAGCTATCGCATGAAATCCATGAGCAGCATTAAATTCGAACAGCCAGTCGAAAGCAAAGGTGAAGTTCATACTGATACATAGAATTACTATACGCTTACCTTCTTGTAGCCATTACGAACAATGTCGAAGGCTCTGAGATTGCATCACGAGCTTAGTTAAATTGATTCGTAAATGCTCACTTTTCTGCATCACTTGAGTGCCCGAAGCCTTCGCACTGCAGGGTTACGGGCTCATTCTTGTAGTATCCTAATACGGTGTCACTGTTGTAGTGAAAAGGGTGGATCATAGGAAAATTATCTAGTCGCCACGAATGAAATACTCACGCATATAACTCACACGTCAGATTGTCTCGAGTCTCTCCTAGCCAAGCACCGAATGTAGAGCTGTTTGATGAGGTTTGTGCAGACACGAGGAGAGGAAGAATAGTAGTAAAGCATGAACGAATAACATTGTATCCTGTCGATGTGTGTCGAGGCAAACAGTCCTGCTATTTAGTCCCATAAAATTTTATACAGTAAATTGCCCAGTTCTCGGGCGAGGAAGACGAACAAATGCTGATCAAGAATGATGGCCAGTCTTGGTTAAAACCTATGCATGATTGATAGTATTTTAATTGCGTTTTTTTATACATGCAATGTAAAGGAAGAGAGATGCAGTTTTAATTTGGCTAGATTTCCCGTG
Source organism: Fomitiporia mediterranea MF3/22 (assembly GCF_000271605.1). NCBI lineage: Eukaryota > Fungi > Basidiomycota > Agaricomycetes > Hymenochaetales > Hymenochaetaceae > Fomitiporia > Fomitiporia mediterranea. Next base: position 837,312 of record NW_006760397.1, on the reverse strand, counting down.
GATGATCATTGTTAGAGTGGTCGAGAGGCCTCCACAGGAGATACGTCTTTAATCAAACCTTTGACTATATCATTGTCGGAGGTGGACTTGCAGGTTTGACTGTAGCATTCCTCAAAGACCATGCTTGTTATCGAAGTTGGCAATGATGACAGGGCAAACCCAAATATATTTGACATCTATAACTTCGGGGCAGCATCTAGCACAAGCTTAGCTTGGAGGTGGCCTACAGTTGATGGAAAAGGTCTTATGGGATTATTTGAGTACTTTGCCAGTGCATATAAATTATATCATTGACTTGTTTGCGCTTTGTCTTTCGATGAGTATTCCCTCACAGTGGCTGACCGTCGGCAGAAGTAGCTCTGTCAATGGAGGCAAGTGTGGGGGAATGAAAGAGCAATACGATAGGGATTAAGTTAATCCCGGCGGATTAGATAACCAGACGTCCATGTGGTCGCCGCGTCTTATCACCGTTCATGCCCCGCAGTCATGGTCATTTCCCATCCTTTCCATCTTATTCCATAGTGACGGGGAACAATTCAATCTGCGGCCAACTCGAGGAGCCGATCCAAAAAACGAGGTAAACAAATTGCCGCGTGATTTTGCTAAGTTCTGTATGTAAGTTAACAAAACGAGTTACAAAACTCGCCGAATCTAGTCCCTCTGTTTCTATCAAAGCATCTTATGTTATCAAGAAGATAGTTTATGCAAGCTCTCCAGAAATCTTATGACCCATAGTCGCACTGGCCATTAACCGAAGATCTCATATGTATTTCCCGCGAATGCCTCTCGGCCATGCTGACGATGATCATCTTCTGGCAATCTAATCCTATCGAAGCTACGTCCCTCTTCCTCTGCGTCGCATGTAACGAAGACCTTATCTTTACAGGCATATACGCCTGTTCATATACTATGTTAAACACAGAGGTGACATCTAAGGGCCGAGGTTGCATCAAAACACAATTAAAATTCTGTCAATTCATGGATTTTAGCCAAGGCCGTCCGACATTCTCGGTCACCATTTGTCCGTCTTCCTCGTCCGAGAATCGGGGCAATACATTGTATAAAAGCGGACGGAACCAAATAGCAAGCCTGTTCACGCTGTCATACGCATCAAGGGAACTAAATGATGTCTGTTCATGCTTTATTGCTATTTCTTCCTCTGCTTGTGTCCGCACAAGGCTCTTCAAACGGTTCTGCGTTTGGTGTAACGTCAGACTCAACTACCGCATCTAATCAAACCTTTGACTATATCATCGTCGGAGGCGGTCTTGCTGGGTTGACAGTAGCAGGGCGTCTGTCTGAGGATTCCTCAAAGACTGTGCTTGTTATCGAAGTTGGCAATGATGACAGGACAAACCCAAATATATCCGACATCTATAATGTCGGAGCGGCATTAGGCACAAGCTTAGCTTGGAGGTGGCCTACAGTTGATGGAAAAGGTCTCATGGGGTCAGTCATCTAGACTGATAGCACAAAGGAATATTAATATTGAGTTGTTATTTGGTGTCTTTTGCTATGTTTCTCGTTGCAGTGGCCGAACGCTCGGCGGAAGTAGCTCTATCAATGGAGGCAAATGGACTAGAGGGATGAAAGATCAATACGACGCGTTCTCGCAATTTCTCAGTGATGAGGACGCGAGCATGAACTGGAACTTCGATTCGTTGTTTTCGTACATGAAGAAGGTAAGTTGAATCAAACGATCAGACATTACCTTCCCTCTGACTCATACAACTAGGCAGAGAATTTCACGACTCCTGACGCCACACTTCGAGCGTTGGGCGCGGACAGTGTTAGCGATTACCACGGCTTCTCCGGACCCGTTCACGCTGCCTTCCCTCAAGAAATGTTCACCGGACCCCAGCAACCCGCATACATTGACGCAATCACGAACTTGACGGGAATATCTCATTGTGCAGACGCACTCGGCGGGAACTCTAACTGCGTAACTTACTTGCCAATGTCGATTAACCCACAGGACGACTACCATCGGTCGTCCTCGGCAATGGCATACCTGACTCCCGTCGAAAGTGATCGCGCGAACTGGCTCACCCTGATTAATCATCAAGTGACGAAGGTCTTGCTGTCTGGAACATCGCCTAATGTTACTGCGACGGGTGTGCAATTCAAGAAATCGGACAACACAGGTGAAACGTATACCGCAAATGCTCGTCTGGAAGTAATTCTCTCTGCTGGTGTCATTGGATCACCGCAATTACTTCAGCTATCCGGGATCGGCGACCCATCGATTCTAGAACCGCTCGGGATTGACGTAAATGTCGACCTACCGACAGTTGGTCGAAACTTTAGGGATCGGACTGGAGCCTTACTCAGCCACTCCACCCAGTCGTCGTACGATAGGGGAGGAAGAGGACCGGATAATGTTTACGCATTTGTCTCTCTCGAACAGCTCTTTTCTGAGAGTGCTGGATCGAATGGTAGTATTACAGCAGATGATGTCTCTAGTCATCTCCTTGAGTCATTTTCATCCTGGGCTCAGAGTCAGGCGAATAATGGTTTGAGTGCTGATGCGCTTACCCAAATATTTGGGATCCAAGCCGGTCTGATTGCTAATAGCAGTGGTATGCAATTTTACTAAATCTCGGGTATAGTATTGACAGCTGTTAAACAGTGCCTGTTGCCGAGATTTACTTGAACAGCGGAACATCCACGTGAGTTCATCTCTTGTAACATTACAGAAGGAGCTGAGACTGCTCTGCAGCATTGGCATCAATTTCTGGCAGCTCTTACCATTCAGTCTTGGAAACATAACGATCACAGACACAAGCGTCTTTATCAAACCTAAAATCGCAGCAGACTTTTTCAACGTGGACTTCGACCTTACTGTGCAAACCGCATTAGCTCGTCTCGCACGAAAACTCCTTCAATACTCTTCCTTCGATGATATCACAGCGGGAGAAGTTACACCCGGAACTAGCGTAGTCCCAGATGACGAGAATGGAGGTACAGACGAGGCCTGGCAGTCGTGGATTCGTCAGGCTTTCTGGTCAGTCAACCATGGGATCGGATCGGCCGCAATGATGCGCCGTGATTTGGGCGGAGTCGTGGATGGGAAATTGCGAGTGTACGATACGACAAATTTGCGTGTGGTGGACGGAAGCATTCTCCCTCTCCACGTTAGTGCGCATCCAAGCTCGACGCTTTATGGAGTTGCGGAGAAGGCGGCGGATATTATCAAGTCTGGTGTATGAAATGGATGAAGTACGTGATAAGATCTGTACTCGCATGGGTTTTGTGTTGCTTGCGATAGCATTCAACTTTTACGGAACACAGTATGTCAGTAGCAGTTAATGAAAGGTCCATTTCATCACTGTCGTTCAAGCTCTTGGTTTCAGTCTAGTGCCTCTGGTCAACAGCTTAGGTCATGTGATGCTGGCTAATAACCTAAATACACATGGGGCATTTCACAATTTCTTGCCTTAAGAAA
>NW_006760397.1:813048-832712 GCF_000271605.1 Fomitiporia mediterranea MF3/22 | reverse complement strand
CTGATCGCCCACTGATCGCCCACTGACTGCCCACTCTAAAATAATTTTAAATTTTTATAGCATTTCTCTCTCAAGTAAAATTTAAAATTTATTTTAATATTTCATTCAATTTAATATTATAAAAGAAATTTCAAATTTTTCTTGTCACTAAATCTAAAAGAAAATTTATAATTTTGCTATAGGAAAAACTTTAAATTATGTTTGGAATTATTTTCTCCATTTATTTAAAGATTTTACAAATAGGGAAATGTTAAATTTAATTTCTAGTTTTTGTATAATGAAAATTTTAAATTCTGTTCAGAGTTTCTGCTAACCAAAAATGGTAAACTAAATTACAAATAATGTTTATCATTATGTAAGTTATTTCTTAAGGCAAGAAATTGTGAAATGCCCCATGTGAATAAGGAATTGAACACGGTTAATCACACGAGGTCACTGTCACGCTACTTTGTGGCTGCAGTTCTGACGACATTCGTGCCGAGACTGAGGATGTTGAAACTTGACTTCGCCTTTATCACTGTTTCAATTGCGCGGATGCTGCTCCGTTCTAGAAGCAGTCGGAAGCGTATGACACCATCGTGCAGCTGACTATGTGCCTTGTTATATTCATGCTGTTCAAACGTGGAGAACATCCACTCAAGCGCCCAATTTTGATCGTCTCAGAGAAGAGCAAAGATATGGTATGTCAATCATCCAAGATTCTTGACGAACCAAAAGTAGAGATTTACTCTTTCGTAGTTCCCATACACCGACCTTCGCCGATCAAGCCCGTGTCTTCGATTTATGGCACTCAAATTGATAGGTGGACCCCATTTTTATGAGCAGAACACTGCAGAAGCTCAGCAGTCAATGATTGAATGCATCTCATTCCCCGTCTTTCGTTCTACTGCAGAATGGCGTCTTCACCTCTCCGAAGTACCTTGGCAAGCTCATATCTTCTATCCGATTGATCCGCTCTACTTTGGCCATGCTCGCACTTCATTGCTATTCCACAATCTTCCGTCAATGCACAAAAGGTTGGTCAGCCTGCTAGGAAAATATCATTCATTGTCTAGGGATTACTTGCAGTTCGTATTAGGTGACTGTATAGCTTGTGCTTTGCCGTGGACATTTGGCAAGTGAGTGTCGAAGTCTACCATTTCAAGCTTGTCTTTTCATCATCTTGTTATTGGTCTTCTAAGCCTAGAATGCCAGCTGACCTTACACAATAGGAGAATTACGGTCCGAAGAAAGAGCCGCTCATAAGACCTCTGGTTAAGGACGGCTGTTCGTCTCGCCACCACTCTTGGTTTAATGTAGATTTCAGAGAAACAAACCAGTATTTAAGCCTCAGAAACCCACTCATGACCTTCACACCCTTGTACACTTTGGAACTCAGACATGCTCGTCAAGACTCTACTGCTCTCTGTCTATCTACTTCTGTTAGCTTTGCTATCGCTCGGCAAGCGTGCATTTGGTGTTACCTCGGATCCGACTACTGCTAATAATCAAACCTTTGATTATATCATTGTTGGAGGCGGTCTCGCGGGACTCACCGTCGCTAGCCGTCTTACTGAAGACCCTTCAAAAACCGTCCTCGTCATTGAAGCAGGAAATGATGACCGGAACGACCCGAGGGTATTTGATGTATTGGAATATGGCGCAGTATTTAGGACGCCTCTAGACTGGGCTTGGCCCACCGACCAGGGCAGAATCATGCATGCGTAAGTGCTTTGCAAAAATAAATGGAATAACTCAATAATGGGTCATTCATTACCTTTGTGTACAGAGGTAGAACGCTTGGTGGATCTAGCTCCATTAATGGCGCCGCATTCACTCGTGGCATCAAGGGGCAATACGATGCGTTTTCAAAAGTCCTCAGTGGTGAGGAAGCAAGCTTGGAATGGAACTGGGATTCACTTTTCTCATATATGAAGAAGGTGGGATTGTTTTCTTTCAATTCGGCCGACATACTCTGAATCAATACCAGTCCGAAGGTTTCAATCCACCGGACAAGCAGCAGCGTGCGGACGGCGCGGATTTTATTCCTACTTACCACGGTTTCGTTGGACCCTTACAAGTCGCTTATGCACAAGGGATGTACAGCGGGCCGGCACAGCCTGCATTCGTTGATGCTGTCCGCAATCTGAGTGGAATTGCGCGATGTCGAGACGGACTTGGTGGAAACGACAATTGTGTGAGCTATATTGCGAATTCGATAAATCCGAAAGACCACGATCATCGTTCGTCGTCTGCTCAAGCGTACCTTACTCCCGTCGAAAATGAGAGAACGAATTGGCTTACGCTGATTAACAATCGCGTGACCAAGGTGCTTCTTTCCGGGTCCGCTCCTAACGTAAGGGCAACAGGTGTCCAGTTCAAGAACTCGAACAACACCGGGAACACGTTCACCGTCCACGCCAGTAAGGAGGTGATTCTATCCGCAGGTGCGATTGCCTCCCCTCAATTACTTCAGCTGTCCGGGATTGGCGACCCGTCTGTCCTTAATCCACTTGGAATTGATGTGAGGGTCAATCTACCAACTGTTGGGAGAAACTTCCAGGATCAGACGATAAACGACGTTGCGAGTAATACACAACCTTCTTTTGACACGGGCGGCACGGGACCCGATCATGCAGTTGCATTCTTGAATCTTTACGAATTCTTCTCTAAGAGCGCAGGCTCAAATGGAAGTGCGACGGGTGACGACATCGCTCGACATATCTTGACTCAGTATCCGTCTTGGGCACAAAGCCAGGCAGTCAATGGATTGAATGCTGACGCGCTTACTACGATATTTGGTATCCAAGCGGACTTGATTGTAAATCATAATGGTAAGCAGATTGTCATGAAGTGCTCACAGAACTGCTGAGCGCTCCATCTAGCTCCTGTTTGTGAATTCTACTTCCAAGTCGGCAGTACAGGGTAAATTCAAACACTTACTTATTCTCGTTCTTCTTCTGACAACAATCCTTAGGAGCGGTGTCAACGATACCCTGTTGAATCTTCTTCCATTTAGCCGTGGCAATATCACTATCACGGATACGAGCGTCTTCACAAATCCGAAGGTGACGGTGAACTGGTTCAATATCGATTATGACCTCGACGTTCAGACGGCCGGAGGCCGACTAGGCCGGAAGGTGCTTAATCACACGGCGTTTGCGTCCATCGTAACTGAAGAGTACTCTCCTGGACTTGATGTTGTTCCTGACGATGGCAACGGCGGTACAGATAAGGAGTGGCAATCATGGATTCACGACGCATTTGGGGCAGTGTATCATGAGGTTGGTTCTACATCGATGATGCGGCGTGATCTGGGCGGAGTCGTGGATGGGAAGCTTCGTGTCTATGATACGGTAAATCTACGCATCGTAGATGCGGGTGTGATTCCTATCCAAGTCAGTGCTCATACAAGTGAGACGCTATACGGCGTTGCGGAGAAAGCAGCGGATATCATCAAGTCCGGCGTGTGAAATGCGTAATGGTCCATAATTCTGTGAGCTTTATTTTTCTGCGCATGTAGAATATCGTGAGTAGTCAAAAATAGTAGTCAAACCAAATGAATGATCGAGGGCTGTACCTGCTGGTTTAAAAGTTTCAGGTCATGTGACGCTAGCAAATAAAAGTTCACTTGGCTCACCCCACTTATCTGCCCTTAACTAGCTTGAAAAGCAGTGTTTCTCACTGCATGTGCTTAATACCAATACTGAATTTCTGTACTTAGAAGTGAAAAAGTTATTGCCCTGTACTGCATGTTGCCGTTGCTGGCAGTGAGCTCAAAATACACTTATAAGTTATAACTAACACAATTTTTCACATTTTGAGTTACCTTTTTTTTTAAACTTCTATGTTAAACGATATTAATTGGACTTATAGGCTACTGTACTGACTAATGTATAAGATAAGCAAAATCTACTAGTAAGTGTGTGTCTTTTGCTGTATTTCTCATGGCATTGGTCGAACGCTCGGTGGAAGTAGATCTATCAACGGAGGTGAGTGGACTAGAGGTATGAGAGAGCAATACGAGGCGTTTACTCAATTCCTCAGCAATGAGGACTCAAGCTTTAACTGGAACTTTGATTCTCTGTTCTCTTACATGGAGGAGGTATAGAGCAAAAAATTACCAGTCACTCGTTTCGTGTTGACTGGTATGTTCAAGCGGAGAATTTCACACTTCCTGATGCGGCATTGTAAGCACTGGGCGTAGATAGTGTCAGCAATTACCATGGCTCCTCCGGGCACGTACACGCTCCCTTCCCTCGAGAAATGTTCACTGGTCCTCAGCAACCCGTATACATCGATGCAGTCAGCAATTTGACAGGAATGTCTTATTGTGCAGACGCACTCGGCGGGAACTCAAACTGCGTGACTTACCTGCCAATGTCTATTAATCCGGAAGACAACTACCATGGGTCGTCCTTGGCAATAGCATACCTGACTCCCGTCGAAAGTAATCGTACGGACTGGCTCATCCTGATTAACCACCAAGTGAAGAAGGTCTTGCTGTCTAGAACACTGCCTAATGTTACTGCGACGGGTGTGCAGTTCAAGAAGTCGGATGAAACTAGTGAGACATATCGCAAATGCTCTCTGCTGGTGTCATTGGATCACCGCAATTGCTTCAGCTATCTCAGTATCTGGGATCGGCGACCCGTCAATCTTGGAACCGCTCGGAATCGATGTAAAGGTAGATCTACCGACTGTTGGTTGAAACTTCCGCGGCCGGACTGGGGCTTCACTCAGCCATTCCATCCGTCGTCGTACAATAGGGGAGGAAGAGGACCAGATAATGTTTACGCTTTCGATTCTCTCGAACAGCTTTTGGCTGAGAGTGCTGGGTCGAACGGCAGCGTTACACCAACTGATGTCTCTACTATCTAGCCATCTCCTTGCATATAATGACTTGAGTGCTGATGCGCTTACCCAAGTATTTAGAATTCAAGCCGGTCTGATTACCAATAGCAGCGGTATGTGAGTCCCCCGAACCTTGTGTAGGTCCAGTATTGACTATCGTTATATAGTACCTGTTGCCGAAATTTACTTGAGCAGTGGAACATCCAGGTGAGTTCATCCTTACCGTACAGGCTGCATTAGCTCATCTTGCACGGAAGCTTCTTAAGTATTCTTCCTTTGACGGCATTGCTACTGGAGAGGTCACGCCTGAACTAACATAGTCCTAGATGACGAGAATGGAGGTACTGACGAGGCCTGGCAGTTGTGCATTCGCCAAGCTTTCTAGCCAGTCAACCATGGGATCGGTTCAGCGGCAATGATGCGCCGTGATTTGGGCAGAGTCATAGATGGGAGTCTGAGAGTGTATGATACGACAAACGTGCGTGTTGTGGGCGGAAGTATTCGCCCTCTCCACGTTAGTGCGCATCCAAGCTCGACGCTTTATGGTGTTGCGGAGAAGGCGGCGGATATTATCAAGTCTGGTGTATGAAATGGAACATGTACGTGATACAGTCTGTGCTTACACAGGTTTTGTATTGCTTGTGATAGCATCCAACGGACTTACACCCGTTTGCATAAATAATGAGACTTTTCGATTTTGAGCGACGTGATGTAATGTAAGAAATCACATGATTTTTTAGACTTAGAGGAAATTCGTGGGCACAAGATAGTGAATGAGACGCGTTGTGCCAGTGTCTATGCATATATTTTGAGCTGCTACAATCATGGGTAACTGCTGCATCAGTAGAGACCTCAAAATCTGCTGTCTAAGACTGTATGACCTCAATAATTCTAAGCTTGGACGACATTCTAAACTGTGTGAGATTCTCTCGGGCTACTTTTTTTCGCATTTGTAAACTCTGGGAAGAAACAGGCAATGTCATTTGCCCAACGACTGCTCAGCACAATAGCAGCAGAGGAGAAGCGACTTTGATAGAAGTAAGACATTATAGCACAATAGAATAGTAATAGACAGGTTGAAAAGTTAGGGACAGGTAGCAGGAGGTAGACTGTATGCACAGACGCTGGCACGACGCGTCTCATTCACTCTGTCTCGTGTTTGCTATTTTCCTTGCTAAGTTCAAAAAATCATGTGATTTCTTACTTTTCTTCACTTCGCTCAAAATCAGAAAGTCTCATTATATTTGCAAACGGCTGTAAAAGGACATATCACGTTAGTAGCAGTTACAGTAATGATAAAGCCATTTCATCATCGTCCTTCTAGATTTCGTCAACAGCTTGGGTCATGTGATGCTGACGATGGATAATCACACTGTGTCACTGTCACGCTACTTTTTTCTTTCTGTCTCTGTTCAGTGTTCTGACGACATTCGTGCGAGACTGAGGATGTTGGCTTCGTCTTTATCACTGATTCAATTGCACGGATGCTGCTCCGTTCTAGAAGCAGTCGGTAGCGTATGATTCCACCGTGCAGCTGACTATGTGCTTCTGCTTTGTCATATTTATCCATGTTGTTCAAACACGAAGAACATCCACTCAAGCGCCCAATTTTGATCGCCTCAGAGAAGAGCAAAGTTATAGTACACCAATCCCGCATGATTCTTGGCGCCTCTTTCGTAGTTCTCGGGCCTTGGTCTTCGCTGATGAACTCTATGTCTTCGTTTTATGGCACTTTATTGATGGCGGGGACACCATTCCTGTGAGTGTACATTTATATGAAGTCCATGCAATGAGCTCGAACTTTATATATCTCAGTCTCCGCAGTTCGTTCCATTACAGAATATGGTCCTTGCTTTCGAAATTCCCAAGCAGGTTCTTACCTTCTATCCGATCGATCCGCTCTGCTCTGGTCATGCTCGTACTTCACTGGCATTCCAGTCTTCTGTTAATGTATGCATAAAGATCGGTTTGCTGAAAGACTTCTGTTAGGCAAACGCATGGCCAAAGAATTCCCTGCCTGTGATGTCCGATGAGTGAGGAGCAAGTATTCTGTTGTGAGCATAGTTAATGAAGGTCAAGGTCTAAAGCCTCGATCCGGTCTGTTCTCACCTTGTCATTAGTTTTCGAAGCTTGCACTACCAGCTGACGCGCTATATCTGATACAATAGGGAAATCACGGTCCGAAACAAGAGTCGATCGCCAAATCATTTGTTCAGGACGGCTAGACGTCTCACTGCTGATCATGGTCTAATGCCGATTGTAGAGAAATAGAGCAATATATAAGTCCCGGAAACTCGATTATGCCCCTCATCCCTTTGTACACTTTGAGACTTAGACATGCTCGCTAGTGCTCTGCTGCCTTCTGTCTATCTACTTGCGTCAGCTTTGCTATCCTTGGGCAAGCGTGCATTTGGTGTTACCTCGGATCCGACTACTGCTAATAATCAAACCTTTGATTATATCATTGTTGGAGGCGGTCTCGCGGGACTCACCGTCGCTAGCCGTCTTACTGAAGACCCTTCAAAAACCATTCTTGTCATTGAAGCAGGAAATGACGACCGGAATGATCCACGGGTGTTTGATGTATTGGAATACGGTGTAGCATTTGGGACGTCCTTAGACTGGGCTTGGCCTACGGACCAGGGCAAAATCATACATTCGTAAGTCCTTTGCAAAGGTGAACAGAATAACTCAATAATATGTTATTATTTTCCTGAATAGAGGTAGAACGCTTGGTGGATCAAGCTCCATTAATGGTGCTGCAATTACACGTGGCATCAAAGGGCAATACGATGCGTTTTCGAAAGTCCTCAGCAATGAGGAAGCAAGCTTAGAATGGAACTGGGATTCTCTGTTCTCATACATGAAGAAGGTACGATTGTGTACTTTTAATTCGGCCAGCATATTCTGAATCAATACCAGTCAGAAGGTTTCAATCCACCGGACAAGCAGCAGCGCGCGGACGGCGCGGATTATAATCCTGCTTACCACGGTTTCATCGGGCCCGTTCAAGTCGCTTACGCACAAGGGATGTACAGCGGGCCGGCACAGCCTGCATTCGATGAAGCTATTCGCAATCTAAGTGGGATTGCACGATGTCAAGACGGGCTTGGTGGAAATGACAATTGTGTAAGCCACGTTGCGAATTCGATAAACCCGAAGGATAACGGTCGTCGTTCGTCGTCCGCACAAGCGTACCTTACTCCCGTCGAAAATGAGAGAACGAATTGGCTTACGCTGATTAACAATCGCGTGACCAAGGTGCTTCTTTCCGGATCCGCTCCTAACGTAAGGGCAACAGGTGTCCAGTTCAAGAACTCAAACAACACGGGCGATACTTTCACCGTCCATGCTCGTAAGGAAGTGATTCTATCCGCAGGTGCGATTGCCTCCCCTCAATTACTTCAGCTGTCCGGGATTGGCGACCCATCTGTCCTCGATCCACTTGGAATTGATGTGAGGGTCAACCTGCCAACTGTTGGGCGAAACTTCCAGACTCAAACGAGAAACGACGTTGCGAGTAATACACAGCCTTCTTTTGACGCAGGCGGCACGGGACCCGACCACGCGATTGCATTCTTGAATCTTTATGAACTCTTCTCTGAGGGTGCAGGCTCGAATGGAAGTGTGACGGGTAGCGACATCGCCAGACATATCCTGACTGAATACCCGTCTTGGGCACAGAGTCAGGCAGTCAATGGATTGAATGCTGACGCGCTTACTACGATTTTTGGCATCCAAGCGGACTTGATTGTAAATCATAATGGTGAAGTGCGACAGAACTGTTGAGTCTTCAATCTAGCTCCTGTTTCTGAATTTTACTTCCAAATTGGTAGTTCCGGGTAAATTCAGACTCTTACTTATTCATGATCTTCATCTGATAAGAGTATTCAACATTCAGGAGCGGTGTCAACAATACCCTATTTGATCTACTCCAATTCAGCCGCGGCAATATCACTATCACAGATACAAGCGTCTTCACAGACCCAAAGGTGACTGTGAACTGGTTCGATGTCGATTATGACCTCGACGTTCAGACGGCCGGAGGCCGACTAGGCCGGAAGGTGCTTAATCACAAGGCCCTCGCGTCCATTGTGACTGATGAGTACTCTCCTGGACTTGATGTTGTTCCTGACGACGGAAATGCTGGTACAGATGATGCATGGCAATCGTGGGTTCATGACACATTTCTGGCAGTGTATCATGAGGTTGGCTCTACATCGATGATGCGGCGTGATCTGGGTGGAGTCGTGGATGGGAAGCTTCGTGTCTATGATACGGTAAATCTACGCGTCGTGGATGCGGGCGTAATTCCCTTCCAAGTCAGTGCGCATACAAGTGAGACGCTATATGGCGTTGCGGAGAAAGCAGCAGACATCATCAGATCTGGCGTGTGAAATGGGTCCTGAAGATCTTATGATCTATAGCTTCGTGATCTTTACTTTTCTGTGCATGTAGGACATCGTGAATAGTCAAAAATGGTAGTCAAATCAAATGAAAGGTCGAAGGCCATACCTGCTCGTTTAACAGTTTTAGGTCATGTGACGCTGGCAAATAAAAATTCACTTGGCTTGGCAGGCTCATCTCTGTCACTGACTCTCGGTATGTTGCCTCTGCTCTGCTCTGGCCGCTTCTCCGTCTTCCGTGTTAAAGGCACTAATGGCATGTGATGCTACTTGCATGTGGGTGTGTGCCTAGTTATAATGTATGTTGTTCAATCGCGGCGTTCATCTACTCAAGCTGCAAGTGCACAAATCTGATCGCGTTTCGGAGAGAGAAGAGCAAAGATACAATATGTCAATCATCCAAGACCCTTGGCGACTAACACAGAGACATACTTTCCGGTAGTTCTCTAAGATTGGCTGATTTGGAAGTGAAGCTTGTGCCGACGGGGACCTGATTTTCATGAGTGATGCTCCATAGGCAGTCACCGCGATGATCGCTCGGAGTTTATGCATCTTAGTACGGACAGCACCCTTGTCCGTTCCACCGCAGAACAGAGTCTATGTATCGTCGAAGTGTCTTGGCAAATTTCTTGCTATCTGCCCGTTTGATCCGTATTGCCTTGAGCGTGCTCACGCTTCATCACCATCCCACAATCTTCCGTTAATGCAAAAGGTTGGTTAGCTAATGGGCATCTGCCCGACGAAACCTGTTAATAGTCTGGAATCCCTTTCAATTATTGTCGGTAGCTGAAGGGCGTGCATTCTGCCTTGGTAATTCGACAAATGAACGTCAAAGTCTAACGTTCCAATCTGGTCAGTTCCTCAGTCCCTTACGAGTTTTCTGTGTTGCAGTACTTGCTGACGTGCTCTGTCTGACTCAGTAAAGGAGACGAAAAGCCGAAGAAAGAGTCGCTTGCAGAAACTTTGGCAAATATTGGCGATTCTTTCCGCTATTCTCGGTCCAATATTAACTTCCAAGAAACAGAACAATAAATAAACTGCAGGAATTCGCCCATGCCTCCCATCCCATTGAACACTTGAGGCCTCGAACATGCTCACTAGAGTTCTACTACTATCTATTCCTCTACTTGCATCAGCTTCATCATTACTGAGCAAGCGTGCTTTCGGTGTTACCTCAGATCCAGCTACTGTTAATAATCAAACCTTCGACTATATCGTTGTCGGGGGTGGGCTTTCAGGTCTCACCGTAGCGGGACGTCTTGCAGAAAATGCTTCGAAGACTGTCCTTGTCATTGAAGCAGGGAACGATGACCGAAATGACTCGAGAATATATGACCTGTACCGGTATGGAGCAGTATTTGATACGACCCTAGACTGGGCTTGGCCCACCGACCAGAACAGAGTCATTCACGGGTAAGCTGTTTCGCAGCAATAACTAAGCGTACTCAGTAATGTCTTGGCTTCACATACAGAGGTAGGACACTCGGTGGAGGTAGTTCCATCAATGGTGCCATAATCACTCGCGGTATGAAAGAGCAATACGATGCGTTCTCGAAACTCCTTAGTAACGAGGATGCAAGTATGGAATGGAACTTTGATTCCCTATTTTCGTACATGAAGAAGGTAATACCGCAATTTTTACTCAGTGGACGCGTATTCTGAATCAGTACCAGTCCGAAGGCTTTACTCGGCCGGACGAAGAGCAGCGCGCGAAGGGTGCAGACAGTATCGACGCTTACCACGGCTTTGACGGACCCGTTCAAGTCGCATTTCCCCAAGAAATGTTCAGTGGTCCGGCGCAGCCCGCGTTTATTGAAGCTGTCCGCAATATAACTAGTATTGCACATTGTCGAGACGCAAATGGCGGAAACTCAAATTGTGTGAGCTATATGCCACATTCTATAAACCCGAAAGATGATGATCACCGTTCGTCGTCTGCGATGGCGTATCTCACACCTGTCGAAAATGAGAGCACGAATTGGCTAACATTGGTCAACCATCAAGTGACGAAGGTGCTTCTCTCCGGATCAGCACCGAACATAAGGGCAACAGGTGTCCAGTTTAAGAACTCAAATAATACCGGTGATACGTATACCGTGAATGCTCGTCAGGAGATAATTCTATCTGCCGGGGCAATTGGCTCTCCTCAATTACTTCAATTGTCTGGGATTGGCGACCCCTCCATCCTTCAGCCACTCGGTATCGAGGTGAAGGTCGATCTGCCAGCTGTTGGGCGAAACTTCCAAGACAGAACATTTGGTTCCCTTGCTCATTCAACGCAACCGTCTTTCGACAGAGGCGGTAGGGGGCCGTCGAACGCGATCGCATTCACGTCTCTACATGAACTATTCTCTGAGGGTGCAGGCTCAAATGGAAGTGTGACAGTTGAAGAAGTGGCTAAGTATCTCTTGGACCGATATCCGTCATGGGCACAAAGCCAGGCAGCCAATGGGTTGAACGCTGATGCGCTTACTACGATATTTGGTATTCAAGCAGACCTGATTGTAAACAGTCATTGTGAGCAGATCGCCCTAGATTTGTGCTCAAGGTCATTGATCTTTCTGTCTAGCTCCTATTTATGAACTATTCTTTGATGTTGGGGCATCTAGGTAAACCCAAACTCTTATCTATTCATGTACTCATCTAACAAGATTTAAAAAAATAGCGGAATCAGCATTAACATGTGGCAACTACTCCCATTCAGCCGAGGTACCATCAGCATAAATGACACCAGCGTCTTCACGAAACCGGAAGTGACGGTGAACTACTTCAATGTCGATTTCGACCTGGCCGTCCAAACTGCTGGTTCCCGGCTCGCACGTAGAGTGCTAAACCACACTGCGTTCGTGTCCATCTCCTCCGGGGAGATCAATCCTGGAACCAGTGTAGTTCCTGATGATGGAAATGGTGGAACAGATGACGCATGGTATTCATGGATTCAAGACGGATTCGGGGCAGTACACCATATGATTGGCTCTGCAGCAATGATGCGTCGTGATTTGGGTGGGGTCGTGGATGGGAAGCTTCGTGTTTATGATACGGTGAACCTACGTGTCGTGGATGCAAGTGTGCTTCCTCTTCATATAAGTGCTCATCCAAGTGAGACGCTTTATGGTGTTGCAGAGAAAGCAGCGGACATCATCAAATCCGCGGCGTAAATAATTGTTCTGTACAAGTCAATAGTTTCCTCGATGCTAGTAGTGGAAACACCAGACTTTTCTGGTCGATAATTGTCACATCGAAACATCGTTTGACTCGTCCTCCTCATAAATATTTGAGCCCGAACAGTGTGGGAATAAAACTCCAAAGTAGATTTGATTGAAACTCCGACGCATCTCAACGACTTCGCTCTTTCGACGAGTACCTCTGATTCTCACCTCAACCTCCACTCTCCCTTTACATTCGCCTGCAAGCCCAACTACATTCCTTACTGCTTTTCAATCTTTATTACTCAAATACTGCATATCGCAGTCCGCCTCGAGACTTGGGTTTGTACATTCAAAATCACTTAGAAACCATCTGGCGCAGTGCAGTCAGTATCGACGGAACGGCTTCTTACGCTTTCGCTGGTGTCTCTTTCTAGTCGCTGCTAAGGCTCTACCCACCATAGATCCACCACCATCCGTATTCAAAACGATTGTCTACGCATATACCCTTATTCTTCAACGAACAACCTGCCACTGGTCTACCATGACTACTGTGATTCTTGCGTGCAGTGCGCAACACGATTCTAGTTTTCGCACGACAATTGACCTTGACGTTTCTCACGCAAGAAAGGAAAGTTCTGACGGCGTCACGTTCAACCCCGCTGGTACCTGTGCCCTCAATGATACGGTCAGCAATTATCGTTCGGAACAGTTCTCGTCCTCGCCATCCACGTCGCGTAGAGATTTCACGTCACCCCGGACGACTCTTGATACGGATACTTTCACTCAAGACTCTGAACCCGCTCCTTATTCTAGCACCCCAGATCTCGGCTCCCAGGACTTGTCTTCACCGAGTACGGACTTTGATTCTCAAGTAATCGTGACTCCTCCGGAAAAGAAATTCATTCGTATACTAGAACAAAAGCTTCAAGCTCTTGTGAACTCCAAACGTAATCGAGACAAATCTCCCCACGAAAGCGCCGAGGATAGTGCTGAAGATAATGAGGCCGAGAAGCCATTGGCAACGGGATCAGATATTGGGCAGGCTGCCGAACTTGATTTGACACCGTCAACGACTCAATCAACCAAGTCTGAAGGTTCTTTGAAGCGCAAGCGACTTGATACCTGCAGTCGTGATACTTCTGTTGGAACCGAAGCAAGCACTGATGAAGATACCGATGTTGAAGACGAGGACAAGTTGACTGATCTCGCTGTGCCGGTATCCAAGAAACTCAAAGAAACCTCTTTCAACTATGCTGCGACTGAAACTGCTTCAGCTCGGCGTGCACGTTCTCTTTCTGTGTGCTCCTCTCATGCATCCCTTATTCCAACTGAGGTTGCTTCCCCGTCTCGACCTTCCACTCCCGTCTCCAAAGTTGAGGCGGTTCCAATTATTGCTCCTCCGGGTTTCGATGCCATTCCCCGCCCTCCACTTTCTCCAGATGACGCTGCTGAAGCACGTCTCAAGATTCTTTTGCACAAAGAATGGCTTCTTCGTCGCCACCATGGGTTTGAGAAAGGCATTAATGACATCTTTGGTACATCGATTACGAAGGATCAGGTCGATGATTTCCTTGGTATTGACGAGGAGTTTCGTAAGGAAATCATAGCTTGGATGCTTCGTGTCCGTCCTCTTTCATCTCTTCACCCGCATGCACTAACGTTTTACCAGGTCACACCGAGCAAGAAACTAGGTGTCGGAGAACTGCGGAACCAACTGCGAACTTGCCCCGAGACAAGGTTCCATGCGGTTTTGCTTTTTACTCGTTACTTCATGCGTGTTGGCGACGCCATGCCTGTCCCTACTGAGAAGGAGACGCCGCTCATGCGACTTGGACGGAGGCGAATCGTTTGGGACGTCGCCATTAGCTGTTTAGCTATCGCGATTAAGGTATTAGTGCCTTTCATCTGTTCTTCATCTCTGCTAAAACATCTGCTAGTACAATCGTGATTTCCTTTCGCCTTTCTCACCAGTATATGCCCGTGAATTTCTTGTGCTTGCTCCTCATCCAATGTCGCACGATGATTTCGAGGTATAATCTTACCGCCTTGCTGAAGATTACTAGATTCTGAAGACCATCCTCACTGCTAGATCTCGCAAAAGGACGTTCTGCAAGCACTTGAATACGAAATTCGCGATGTGACGCCTGGACCGTTTATGCAGGAAATTTGGGCTAGCCTCTCTTCCTTCCGTAAACTGTTGTCTTTCTCCGACGGTTGGGAAATAACACAAATGAACGCGTGGCACATACTTAATGCGTCTATGACAGGTAAGTTGTACATTCCGTAATCCCTGTTATTTTCTAAGATTTTACACTTCAGCGAGTGAAATGCTTCAGTTCCCTATATCATTGCTCACAGCAGGAGCACTTGTTGAAGGCGCTGTGGTAGCGCTCATCGACCTCTACGAACAAGACGCGGATTCGTTAAATTCTGAGAACTCGTCAAGGAACGAAGCCGAGTCGGTGATTGACGACATTGTGAAGGATATCAATGAGCTCATGGGCGTTCCTTCGGTGAGTTCTGAGTTTCATCTATAGCCTCATACGTGTGATTGATCTAAGCTGTGATTGAAGGTCGACATGAAGCGCTGTCGCAGATGGCTGCAGAAAGTGATTAGCGCAGCTTACTGATATGAACGTTCCTCGGATTTTAATGCCAAGTCTCTGTCTCTCATTGTTAATGACATTCACGAACTACGACTTCTTAGAACGAGTAAAATATACTCACATTATTCGTGCTTAACTGATACCACTTTACACATATCCACTGCAGTTTAATCATGTATCGAACTATCCTACTGAATCCACCATTCCTTTTATGGATGCATTCTTACGCTTTTTCTTCCTAGCGATCTTGTGCTTTCGTATCCGTTCGCAGTCCTTCCTTATACCCTATTGAGCTTCAATTCGAATTAATCTGGAGCGAAACAATAGAGCTGCCTACTGTAGTAAATTTACTCCAGAATGTATTCTATATCTAGTATAAGTATGTATTGTAATTCACAAGAAATAAATCATTCAATGTCTGTCTGGTCTGGGTAAATCACTTGGCTGCTTGTCAAGGTTTGATCGACTGGTATGGTATGGTAGCCTAAATAGGACATAATGATTACTCTGTCCGGCAGTCCATTTATGACTTTGTCCCAAAGGTTACACTTTGCCAATGCTGACCAAACGAGTCAACACTCATCAACTAGTGGGAAGCCACTTAAGTTGACACTCGTTTGCACAGCACAGCAATCATAGAGCAAAATGGAAGTCGAATCTTGAAGGGGTTGTTGACTGATTTGTGAGACTATGTAACCCAGCATAAATAGGTATTGTTGAATTAAAATCATTAATGTTAATGGCTGCAGTCAAAGCTGTACCAATTTGGTAATAGTAAGAAAGTGATGTTTCTTTGATACCCTTGTATCATATTTGTTTCATTGTCTAGGTTTCAAGATGGATATCAGTACTGACTCTGTTACAATCTTCCCCCAGCAAGTTGGCAACTTGGCACCCTGTCTATCTTAAGTCCCTTAGGAAGTCAGAAAGCTCAGATTAAATTAGGTGTAATCTGTTGTATTCAGTCCATTAATAATATATATTTTGACCTGTGTGCCAGAACCAGAGTCACCTTCCTTATAGCTACAGTAATGCTTGTACTCTATTGGCCTTATGTTATATATGTAATGATTTAGTTTCTACTCACACCATTGATATAACAGAAACACACTATCAAATTCCATTAAGACACATTTTTAGCCAGTAACTGATTTCTTTTTAGTAGTCATCTTGCTCACTCACTCACACTCTCTCAGTCTCTCAGTTGCTATTATTTCTCAATCACTTCATCTATTCATCTCAGCTGCTTCCTTCTGAGGTCAAGGAACTCAGGCCACAATCATTGTGAATGCTTGAAACTTGCTCTCTGCTAATAGTTCACTGTATGGCTACCTGTTTGAATATCTGTACACAATGTACAGTAGTGTGTACAAAGTAGAGATAGCAGACCTTAGTGATTTTGAGATGGGTGATACAGTGTGCTTGTAAGGACAGGTCAACTGCAGATACAGTCATAACTATTGAGCCTCTCAATGCCCTTACTTTCTGGTGGTCTGTCTGGATCTGGTTAAGAGATGGGCCTAGTAATTGACACCTGTAATGTACTTGTTTGCCACTCAAGTCTGGTCCAATCCCAACCTCTACCTACTTGTATTTGCATCACAGCAGACACAGACACTCTCACTCACTCTCTGTACAAATCTTGATACAGGCTGCACTATGTATGTGTTTTGGTTTATTTTCCTTAATTATTGTAGATAATAATGTATTGTACAAATATTTTAATATAATTGATTTTTGTTATTTTAATAATGAATGGATGTAAGGGAAAATTATTATTATTAAGGAATAATAACTATGTATAGTCTGTAAAACATTACAAATATATATTACCCTTTCAAAACTTGGTAATCCTTACAATACATTTCAAAAAAGGGAGGTCTGATATTATACATTTTATATGTTTAAAAGGGGTATTACCCTTATGTACTTTTATTACATTCATAAACCTTACAGTACCTTATACAATGTTGTACTACTTTATCAGAAATTGAGGTCTGATAATATGCAAATTACTTTTTTTACTTTTTTTTACTTTTTTCACACCATTATAATGTAATATAACCTTTTAGACTTTTCCCCAATGTACAAATAATTGTATATAATATAATCTTGATCATATATTCAAATAGAAACAAGACACATGCCTGTACTTAAAGATGATGAGTCAGAAGGTTTGAGAGATTCTAGAATTCACTGTAGTCATCAGAATCAGTGGTAGATGCTGATGAAGAGACACTCACAGTACTTGTAGTGTATGATGAGCTACCTCTTGCCTCATTCTTTTCCCAACAGCATCTACAATAGAAGAGGAAGGATGTGTTCTTAGGCTGTTTGATGTAGTCTTCATCACTATGCTTTGGTTGTCACTCAGTCTCTACAAGTTGAATTGTGTGTGTGTGTGAATTGAGGTTGAGTAGGTTGTAGAGGCTGAGACTGTGCCTGTGAGACAAGTTTAGAGTGATTAGCAAGTGAAAATAAGAGAGAAAAGGTGGACACACTATGACAGTGTGTAGCAAGTGTAAGTAGTGTACTAAGGTTGGGATCCAGAGTGTTGAACAAGCTGATTTGAGTAGCAAGCAAAGCTATGTCTGTATGTACACATTACATACTCTGACTATGTCTCACAATTAGAGGTGTAGAGAACTTAGGCATTGTGTGTGATTATAAAGGTGTATCTCTGGGACGTTCTAGCTTGAAGGGAGAGAGTGATATGGGTGATGTGAACAGACTTGGCTCAGGAGGGATAAGTAATGGCCACTGCTTACCTTATTCAAAATGGTATCATAGACAGTACTAAGGAATGTAAATGTGTGTAGGGCAAATCT
The DNA here is from genome assembly GCF_000271605.1 of Fomitiporia mediterranea MF3/22. Classification (NCBI taxonomy): domain Eukaryota; kingdom Fungi; phylum Basidiomycota; class Agaricomycetes; order Hymenochaetales; family Hymenochaetaceae; genus Fomitiporia; species Fomitiporia mediterranea. The sequence goes on along the minus strand of NW_006760397.1, from coordinate 814,890 downwards.
ATCAAGAGTAATGTCAAACAAGGATTGTACAAAGGAGTAGAACACATACAGTATTAAGGAGAGGGTAGTACTATAAGAGTAGTTGTACATGAACATTATTGCAAGTATGCTTGTGTGTGCTTGTTAAGTGTTGCTTACACTGTAGAGTAGTAAGAAGTATGCAAATGTATGAAGTTATTAGAGAAGTTGTTTAGTACTGGTCAATAATGCAGATGTGTGAATGTGAATTCAAAAAGGGAGACAAATGTAAAAAAGGAGGACAATGAAGGGGAGGCAATACAAGCAGTAGGACAAGGAGTAGAAGGGATAGAAGGGAGACAAAAGGTTGGGAGGAGAGGGAGGAGTAACTATTGTACAGACTATTATGAAGTGGACTAGCTACTTACTACTTTACATTGAAGGACAGTGTGGTCAGCTCAGTAGTACAACATAGGATCTGAGGCTCTGTACAGGCACTGTAACAGTAGATTGGAGAGACAAGTTACAACAATGTTTATTATCTGTGTTGTTACACTCAGAGTACCTGCTAGAGGACACTTGTAAGTAAAGGACTAAAGTAACAATATAGTGTCAAGGTAGAGGGTTAGACTTAGAGAGATGGTGGAGGTTAGAGAGAAAGAGCAACAGCTGTAAGTGCATCATTATATGCTCTCAATCTTCAACATTGATTACATAATCGATGTTTGTGATAGTAGCAAAGCTGTAAAACAAAACCAATATTATATTTAGATACAAAAGGAAAGCACTATTTTACTTTATGATACAGTTGATAGTAATCTGACATGTTTATATTACTTTTAACACATTAATATAGTTTTTACAAGTATCTGAATGTCTTATACAAACAATATAAAATCTTTTACAAGGTGAATTTTAGTCTGTCTTCAAAGTTATAATCTAAGTATAATACTTTAGCTTATAATGTAAGGTTATCATAATGTATTCAATGAATTGTAATGATTCATAACACTCTTAGAGTCTTTATATACATTAATATACCTTATTTTATCCTTATAGTTATGTTCTAACCCTTACATATGAATTACAATGTATATAAAATGCTAATATTTCTTTAAATAGACTGTAATTCATTATATTTAAATGGACTTTTCCCTAATGTGTACACAATGATTATTCCTAGAAAATTATTTGTATAGTATTTGCTTTCAACCCTACTACTACACTTTTACTACTTTGTAAAACATTTGATTTCAATTAAAGCAGTCATTAATAAGTTTTCAAGAAGGAAACCTACAGTCCTGATTATCAGTAACACTAGAGTACTATATAATGTATCTAGCTATAATAATAAATCAAAATCTTTACATCAACTAGACAGTGCCTTCTCAACTAAATTCTATAAAGCTCTGAGACTCATTTATCATATGAAGACACAATTACCACTTGTCTTCTTAACCTCTTTCCTAAAGAGACTTGTGTCTAAACAATGTTTCTTTTAGCTAGAGACAGTTCTGTTACTCTTGATCCTAGTTTAGTTTAGGATGTTGTTTCATATTTGCTACTTGAACAGTATTAGTAGCTTACAACTGTGGCTCTCTTAGTCTATAATGCTAGTATGTGTAAGATATACTCACTTTACTAGTCCTAATCCTTAAGAGTAGTAACAGAATAGAGTATAGAGAGTAAGACTTGTAGACTTGTAGAGTGAGAGGGTAGAGGAGTCCTGCTTTAGTCAAGCTACAAGTGTAGCCTAGTAGGTTGGTAGTAGAGTACTTCCAAGTACTAGGTAACTTAAGTTGATAAAACTATCCTTTGAGGGCCAAACTGGCCTCCTTATATACCTTTTACTAGAGTAATGTTACTCTAGTGACTTTAGTAACT
>NW_006760397.1:778272-806510 GCF_000271605.1 Fomitiporia mediterranea MF3/22 | reverse complement strand
CTGAAGTGTATTACCAGATTTGTTTTAAACACTTCTAGATCTTCCCCTTTCTGTCCTGAAAACTTTGACAGTTTCAGGTTGATTTTCCTTGTTCCCTCCATATTACTCTTTTTCTGGTTACTAGATTCTGAATTTAGTGTATAAGGGTCTGATGAACTTGACTCTGAACTAGTACTACTTTGATAGGTCTGGTACAACCAACTATAATAATCCAATGTTGATGTTCCTTCTACTGTAAAAGTATCTAGTAACATAGACTGTTCAATTTCTTTAACTGTCTAGCTTTCCTGAGTAATAATTTCTGACTGACCTTAGAGGCTTCTAGAGGATCCTGGTAGACTATCTGGATGTTGTGTTTCAATTCTACTATAGTCTTGAAATGTTTGGATTCCTCCCTATATTGTGTTAACAAGCTCTTCTTCTTCAGCTGAAGAACCTGATAGTTCACTTTCTTGATTTTCTTAGACTGTGTTTTCCTGGGTGAAATGTTCTTGTCTCTAAGAGTATTGAGCATTAGAAGTACTTCCTTCTCTCCTGTCACTTTGTTGTTCCTCTCTACTAATATTTTGTAATATAGTAGTTAGGTTGAATTGTGACTGTACTAACCTGTTCAGGTATACTTGTAATATTCCTGATTCAACTTGTACTTCTTATACTCTGTTAGTAAGGTCCTGTATCTTGTCCAAGATTTCCTGTAGCTTTGTATGAATATTAAAGATATTCAATCCCTGTGTATCTAAATCTGATTGTATCCCTTCCAGCTTTTCTCCTTGTTGTTCTGATAGTATCAGACTACACAAGTATGTGATTTCCCCTTGTATAGTTTTATACTGTAGATCTTGACTTTGAGTAGACTTAATTATCCTGTTAAGACCTAAAAATTGTTGTATCTAAGCCTTTGTCCTTGTAACCCAAAGGCTATAATAGGTCCCCAGTTTGTTTGAATAGGAGTGGCTAGAGTGTGAACCTCTTCTTTGAGCCAATCTTGTACTGTTCCCTAATTGACTCTTCCTCCTACTCTAAGTATATATAACAAAGAGTGTTCCTACAAGTAGTAGGAATATGAGAATAGTTGAGGGATTTGATAATAAAGGACTGTGTAATAGTAGGCTTCTGCCTGTGCCTAGTACTAGTTGTTGTATGTATAATGTTCTAATCCTTTCCTTAATCTGATACAAAGCTACTTTTTATAGCTTGTTAACTTTGTTTAGTATAATATTACAAAAGTTGCTTACTTTTACAATATCTGGATATTCTTGTTCTAGTACAAGTAATACACTGTGTAACAGATTACAATGTTGTTATAATGTGTATAGATGGCCTGAGTATCCTTGGATTTGTTTAATCCAGATTTGTTAATTAATAGGAGTACCTGTTGTATAAGTAACAGTTGATACTACTCTTCCTTGTTTGAAAGAGTCTAAGGGAATTTCCCCCTGTATCCAAAATGGTATTCCTTTGATACCTCCTAGTATTAACACTTGTTCCTGTGTATAAGCTACTAAGTAATCAAGAACTAGTAGCACTTCTTAATTAATCTTTCTTTTCTTACTATAAAAGAAAGCTACTTGTCTTAACAACTGTTTTAAGTAGTAGAGTAATTTATCTACCTACTTTGAGTGTTAATTATTAAGGTTAGTTAATATTATAAAGTAAGTATTAGAGTTGATGTACCTGTGTGTTAGCTCCAGGTTTAAGTTCCCCTTAGTAGACTAGAGCTTTACTAAAATAGTAAAAATTTGTAACTAAGTTAGAGTTTTATCAAAGTATAAGATATACTCACTTTACTAGTCCTAATCCTTAAGAGTAGTAACAGAATAGAGTATAGAGGGTAAGACTTATAGACTTGTAGAGTGAGAGGGTAAAGGAGTCCTACTTTAGTCAAGCTACAAGTGTAGCCTAGTAGGTTAGTAGTAGAGTACTTCCAAGTATTAAGTAACTTAAGTTAATAAAACTATCCTTTGAGAGCCAAACTGGCCTCCTTATATACCTTTTGCTAGAGTAATGTTACTCTAGTAACTTTAGTAACTCTCTTCACTGTTGTTCCTATAAAGTGGAGCTGGCTAATCCTTTAGACTGTATACTATACTAGTTTGTGTCTTCTATTAATCTGCTAACACTGGTTTGTGTCTTCTTATATTCTAGATTAATCTTCTAATGACTCCTTTACTGTATTATTATATCTTCTATACTTCCTCTCATACTTCTAATGACTCCTTATGAGTCCTCCTAACTAGTTATACTGTATAAGCTGTGTAATGCTTTTCCTATAAAGTAGAGCTCTCTATTGTTCCTATGACTCTGTCTGACTTGACCTGTACTTCCTGTACACTAGTTTGTAATATACTTTCTCATAAGGTAGAGTATTATAACTTCTAATGACTCCTTATAACTCTTGTAATATAAAAGGCTGTACTTCTGTACTGCCCCTAGAACTTACAACCAAAGTTCTAGACTACCTTGTGTACACTCTAGAACTGACAACTAATGTTCTAAATCTTTCCCTAAGTCTTCTTTAATAGACTTAGTTTAGGAGACAATTATCCTTATTAACTTCTAACCTTATCTTTGTACTTCTGTATTCAATCATAGAACTTACAACCAAAGTTCTAGATTGTCTCATATATTCCTCATGTTGTCCTTATGTAGTCCTCATGTTTATAACTTTATTACTTTCCTATCTATATGAGTAAAGTGTATAAAGGAGACTACTTTCCTGTAGTCTCTCCTCAGAGCTCTCAGTTCCCTTTCCTTTACTAGTACTAGTCCTCCTCAAGCATAGAGCTTTAGAGTATTAGCTCTGGCTCTTTACTAGCTTTAATGGTCCTTTGTCTTTGTATAAAGCATTCCTAGCTAGCTATGTAGTTTCTCCCTAAGTAAGTATAATATTTTCCTTTTATCTCTTCAGGTTTTCTCCTAGTCTTTTCCTTTATACTTCTTACTCTAGACACTATACTCTTTCCAGATCCCCTCTCTATACAAGCATTCTAAATGACTTGTCTTTGATTGAGGTTATTAAGTAATACTGTGTTAGAGTATGTGTTTAACCTTAGAGAGATAAAGACCTTGTTCTCAGGTTTTGTTACCTTTTCCTAACTGACTTAGTACCTACTCCTTCCTGTCCCCTCTCTCTACTAATAGATTGATTACTCATTAGTAATGATTAGAGGTTAATAATGCTGAGCTAGAGTTCTTACTAAGCAGGACAATAAAGGTAGCCTAGTTGATCTGGCCAATCTTTAGACTTGTAACTAATAGGGTTTTGTATATAAACTACTTAGTTCCAAGTCTTGAGTTAAGCTTTTCCAAACTTAGTTACTGTATTTTACAATTCCTAACAGTATGTCTTCTGTAAGCTGTATGATAGTACTGTGTCATAAATGTTTCATAGTGATCACACTAGACAAAGAGGTGTATCATGTTTGAACATTTGACCATTAGTAGTAATAACTACAAACATTATAGTAGACTGAGTTCTTCTAGGTACTCTACCTGTCTCAAATCATTCTTTAAATATAATTGAATCCTATACTTTACAGGGGAAATCACTCAAGCATCCTACCAATTTAATTTATTTTCTAGTACATTACTCAAGTTCCCTAATAAATACTGTATCTAAGTAGATCCAGAATTGATATGCTAGTATTATTAGGGTAATATTATATATATTCAGTAAGTAGAGCACATATTTGTGATTACATTCCTAATAGCTAATTACTGTAATCAGTAACAGAACTAAATGTGAATTCAAGTAGTTTGTGAGTAGACATAGTGTAGGAGAGGGCTTTCTTTAGCAATTTTATCTTATACAGTTTACAAATGTAAGGAAAATGACTGTATAATACAGACTTACATCTTTTTACCAAACTTTTTAGGTAAATACTCTGGTTAGGTATTCAATATCTCTAGTAAGTTACAAAGCCATAAAGTCATAAGCTACACTAATAAGCCAAATAGACTAGATTATCATATTATTACACAACTGTAATCCTCTATATACCTTTTCTCATTTAGCAGTTTTACTAACTGTTTATATGCAGATATTCTCACAACCTGAGTCCTAACCCTATACTTGCACTGTATGTAGTATTTTCTTGAGAATCCTCTAGTACTAACTGTGTTATAGCAAAATTACTTTCAACATGTCTTATAACCCTTCTCAGTTTAGAGGCAATTACTAAATTAGGCATTAGTTTCTATACAATGTAAGTACAGTACAGTAAGCCAGTTACAGTCCTTTAACTGAGAATAAGATGTCTTACTAGACACAGTCTCTAGTAGGTGGCAGAGAATACTTCTACCTACTATGTGAATTTGACAGTAATGATTATTGACTAGTATGAGTTTGCTCATTATTAGAAAGTTGGAGATTGACATAATGTAGGTCTGTTCTAATAGTGTACAGGTTGGTCCTTATGTTACTTGCATTGTATAAAGCTGCAGAATACTGGAAAATGTTAGCCAGTCTTAAAGGTTTCAAGCTTGTGCAAATTCTTATCCACAATCAGATAATATATTTCCTACTGTAAGCTGTGAAAGCACAATACTGGTGACAACTACTGACTGATTCACTGAATAGTGTAGTATCATACTGTGTTTTAAACCTTATGGAAGTTAAGCTGGATCCAACCAACACCAATTTAGCAGTTCTCCTTGAACAGGCTGGAAGTCTATCATTCCTATGTATTCTGAGCAGCCAACTATTCTTTAACATGAAGGAAGCTGGAAAACTGGGAGTCAACAAGGGCACAAACTATCATAATGAATCATTGAGTAACATTGAATTTGAACAACCCAGGCCTGCTGGAAATGAAGGTAATGTTTGATATTATATACAAAGTTTTAGCATACTTACCTTCTTGTAGTTAGTACTAGCAATATGATGGTGGCTGAGGGCATGTAGAGGTAATAGGCACTAGCTCTGTATAAACAGTCACATATTCTGTTGAGAGTCAAATCAAGTTTTGTCATAGTTCTGGAGAAGCCAGTACTGGATGTAGTTGGGTTTTATACAGTAGTACTAGTATAACTGTATAACAGGTACTAATGCTTTACTTTAATGTTCCTGTTGACCTACATCACGAAAAATTTGTAACACTTGTTATTGATTGTAGTAAAAGGAATAGGATAAAATGATTTTATAAGTATAACAATTTAAATTAATAATTATATTTACTTGTAATACAATACTAATGATTATATATAAATGTAAGAAATATACAAGGTTTTTACTAAACTACAAGCATGTTTTAAAGCAAGTAAGCTTACTAATAGTATTATTATAATATTACATGTAAGGTACAAGTACTCAACTCTCATTATAACTCATTAAAATTATATTATAAGTTATTTGTAACAATAGATGATTGATTATAATAGTTATAAAAGTAATACATTGTACTTGTAAGTTAATTACAATACTTTTAGTAAGATAATATACAATTATATACATTAATATTGTTAACAATCACTATGTTAAACTTATAATATAACTTGATTTTACTTTAAACAATATATTGAAGTGATTACATAATCTAGTACTGAAGATTGAGAGCATATAATGATACACTTGCTCTTGTTACTCCTTTCCTCCTACCTTCACCATCTCCCTAATCCTCTTCCCCTAATACTATGTTGTTTCTTTTGTTCTCTCCAGTCCAGTCCTCTACCTACAAGTATCCTCTAGTAGGCACACTGCCTACAACCACCTAGACAATAAACCTAACTGTATTTGTCTCTCTAATCTGCTACTATAATGCCTGTACTGAGCCTTATATTCAGTGACAACACAGCCAAGCTGGCTACACCATCCTTTAGTGTAAAGTGTAAGTAGCCAGTCCACTTCATAATAATTCACACAATACTTGCTTATCCCTCTCATCCCAACTTCTGGTCTCCCTTTCATGCCTCCTGCTCCTCACTCTACCTCTTACATTGCCTCTCCTTTGTTGTCCTCCTTTTTATTATACATGCCTTCTTTTTTGCATTTGTATTCACACATTTGCATTTGTACATTTGCATTGTTAACTAATACTGAACAACTTCTCCAATAATTCTATACATTTGCATACTTCTTCCTGCTCAGTAACACAAGCAACAATTGGTGAGTACACACTTGTAACAATGTTTATATATGACCACTCCTCAGGCACAATCCTCTCTCTGACCCCCCACACACTCTCCTTCCCTACCTACTATCCTAAGCTTAACATCACCCTTAATAGGCCTATACTGTGTGCATTTATATTCCCTAGTACCATCCATAACACAATTTTGAATAACAGAAGTAGTAGCCACCACTCATCTCTCCTGAGCTGAGTCTGTCTGTACTACCAACTTTATCCTCTCCCTTTAAGCCAGAACGTCCCAGAGATACACCTTTGAAGTCATCTGCAACTATTACTGAGCTCACTGTGCCTCTGATTGTACATTGTGTCATAGCTAGAACATGTAACATACTTATACAGACACACTTTCCCCTGTAGCCCAAATTAGCTTATTCAACACTCCAGATTTCCAACTCAGGTGACCCATCCACACTTGCTACACACTGTTACAGTGCATCCATCTTTTCTCTCTTATTGTCACTTGCTAATCACTCTAAACTTGTCTTACAGGCATAGCCTTAATCTCCACAACCTGTTCAAGCTCAATTCACACACACTTGTAATTCAACTTGTAGGGACTGAGCAACAACCAAAACATAGTGACAAAGAGTATTTTGAACAGCCTGAGAATGCATTCATCCTTTTCCAACACAGATCCTACTTGCAGAAGAATGAGGCAGAGGCAGCTAGTAGTGTAGGGGTTGGGATTGTAGAAATAATGTATTATTTACTATTTTGTATTCTATAATTTAAATATAATTATATTTGATTAATTATTCAATACAAAATTGTATACTAAGCAAAAGCAAGCTATTCAAACACTTGTAATGACTATTAAGCATTATAAGCAGATATTATACTTTCACAAATTAATAAGTATGTCTTAGTCTTGTAATCTCAGGAAGTACATTATAATCACTTGTATAACTTGACAATTTATATTATTATAATAGAAATTGCCAAGTTTTACAAGTATTCTTACTTACTTATCTAACATTGTACTATCATTGCTTAACCCCCCAGGAAGATTAAATGCCATTAGACAAAATTTATAAAATATACAAAATATATGGGATAACAAGCAAGTACAATACTTAAGACTTTTTCATAATGTAGTATAGTATGGTAGAGTACAGTATAGAATAAAAACCTTGCACTGCACAACCCGAGTACTACTAAATCATTAGCAGACAACATTAGTGCTCTCTCAACTTTACCAACTACAGGAACAGGTACCCAAATTAAAAATCGAAAATAGTAAATATTACACAAAAGTTGCAATGCAGAGAGGTCCGAGAGGGATAGAGTAGAGATTTTCATAATGAATAATGCAATATCACGTAAATCTAATAACACAGACCCTTCCTAGCATTATGCATCATGACAATTTCTACTGTACCTACCAGCGGAGTTTGCGGAGTTCGTTTGTTACCTGAAACGACGCGTTGCGTGCACGTGTACATCACTTTTCGCTTTCACTGCGTTTCTCCTCTTGCGCTGCTTGACCAACTGGCTTAAGCCGGTCTAAAAAAGGACCTTTTCGACACCCTGATTTCTGAGCGGGGACTCTGGGAAGAATGCTCTCAGGTTGGGAATGGAGACCGAGAGGAGCACGCTTGGCCATTGCGGTCCTCTCATGGGTGATCCTCGTCCAAATGGCTGGCCTGTACCTCTTCACGCGTGGTTTCTTGCTCACAAGAATGGCACTATCAGATATAAGTTCTTGTCCGAACGGAGAATGCACGTTGCCAGAGACGCATCAGCGTGTCGTCCTGCTCATCATCGACGCATTGCGTTTTGACTTCGTCTCTCCCAACCCACCTGAACCGCGCTCGCCATTCCATCATGATATTCTCACTCTTCCGAGAGAACTTACGGCAAAGTACCCGGATAGGTCGTTCTTGTTCCATTCGTTCGCGGACCCGCCGACTACGACTCTTCAGCGGATTAAAGGAATTACTACTGGATCGCTGCCAACTTTTGTTGATGTTGGGTCCAGCTTCTCGGGTTATGAAATTGAGGAGGATTCGACAATTAATCAATTGCATATTGCTGGGAGACGGGTGCGTTATTTTATCTTTTGCAGCAATATGGTTTCGTTTAGACACTTGCCGCGGAAATATATACAAAAGACTTTTCGGCTGGTGTCTAGACTGGGTTTTTTACCCTCAATTGTTTGTCGATGTTCGCTAATGAATTTTCAAGATAGCATTCATGGGAGATGACACTTGGATGACAGTATTTCCGACTTTATTTGCACCGAACATGACCTATCCATACGACTCCTTCAACGTCGAGGACCTACATACTGTCGACGAAGGTGTAACTCGTCACCTCTTCCCATTGCTCGAAGAAGAGTCTCCTTCGTGGCACGCCATTGTCGGTCATTTCTTGGGCGTAGATCACGTCGGACATCGAGTCGGTCCTGACCATGCAGTGATGAAAGCAAAGCTATCGCAAATGGATGGCGTATTCCGTCGTGTTGTCGACCTTCTTGCGGACGACACCCTCCTTGTCGTTCTTGGAGACCATGGTATGGACAGGAAAGGCGATCATGGTGGAGATGATGTTTACGAAACTTCGGCTGCTATGTGGATTTATAGCAAAGGCGTTACTTTGCAGGACAGTTCCGATGCACACGCTATACCATCTGCGCTTCTGGATAAGGCTACGTATCCTGGAGCTTCTGTTGAACACCGTTGGATACAGCAGATCGATATCGTCCCGACACTATCTCTCCTCTTAGGCCTTCCGATTCCCTTCAATAATCTCGGATCTGTCATACCAGAACTATTCACCCGATCTTCAATACTCGATAAAGCGATCAAGCTTAATGCCGAACAGGTTCGACGTTATCTTGACGCGTACCGTACTAGCGCATCGGACAGTGAACTCGATGCTCTATGGCCTTCACTTGAAAATATATGGGGCCTTGCTGGGACTGAGTTAGGTCCATACGCATACTTCAAATACATGAGGCGTGTCTTGGAAGAGTGTCGTTCGCTTTGGGCACAGTTTAACGTCGTTCAGATGACTACTGGCCTAGTCGTGCTTGCGCTGTCGGTTGTAACGACGGCAGTCTTGTATTCTCGATTAGGAGGTGTCTCGGATTGGGAGAGTTGGGCAAGCAAGCGTGCCAATAAAGTTGTTCAGGCTTCCACGATGAGTCTGGTTGCCTGTCCTGTCGTATATCTTGCATTATCACGCATCGCTCCCGAGCTGGACTTGTCAGATGTCGTACTAGCAGTTCTGTCCACCATATCTTGCGTAACCCTTTTGCTAGATTCATTACCAGCATTACCACGTCCTTCATTAAATTCACTCCCGATTATCTTAATCCTGCACGCCATAATGTTCTTCTCAAACTCATTCACTTTCTGGGAAGACCGCATCGTTCCATTTCTCCTCATCAGCCTCCTCGTTCTTGCCGTACGCGTTGGGTTCACAGCCGCAGATGAGCGCCTACGTAAACGGATCCTTTTCTTTTCCGCCATTTACGCTATCTGTGTGCGTCTTATAGCGTTCAGCACTGTTTGTCGCGAGGAGCAACAGCCTTACTGCCACGTCACGTTTTACGCCTCGTCTGCGTTATCGGCTTCTCCACTTCTCGCTGTTATCCTCTCGATTCCTGTATCGATCGTATTACCGTCCATATTCCGACGCTTCCTGGCTATCTCGGCGTCAGACAAGGGCCTCGTTCCGAGCTTCCTCTCGTATGTCCTTCGGCCAGCGCTTCTTGCGAGTAGCATACACTGGATCTGCGAATGGCTAGAATCGAAGGACCAATTTGGACCTGAGTGGGCTGGTTCTTTGCGAACAGCCCGTACCGTTATCGCTTGGTGCACATTTGGAGGTGTTTTACTTGGTGGGATGGGTCTTTGGTGGCTCAATCCACTTTGCATAGATATCCGAGTATCTAAACCTTCATCAGCTGAATCAAACGGGAACACGAAGCCGAAAGCTGTCGTGGTTGTAAACTCAAATGCGTATGGAGCTCCCTACTTACTCTTTTGGAGCATTGCTTTTTCGCTTGTCTACCTTGCGACACAACTAACAGGTCAACTCGTCTTGGCACTTTCCACAATCGCTCTTCTCGCGCACCTCGAAATTTCTGATAGCGTACGCGATGCACAGGGTCTCGTCATGGCGTTCTCCGGACCTAAACTATCAGCAGCACTCGAAGCTGAGAATTTCGAAAGCCCACCATTCTCGTTCAGCCAACTCACCCCACTTGCGTTACTCGGACTGCATGCTTTCTATGCTACGGGACACCAAGCAACTATTGCTTCGCTACAATGGAAATCTGCATTTGTGTTTACGAGTACTGTATCCTTCATGTCGCGCGTTTCCGTATTTCTCAACACCCTGGGCCCACAAGCTATACTCGCACTGGCCGCTCCACTCCTCGCGTGTTGGCAAGTCGTCACACTCTCACCATCATCATCTGCACGCCCTATCATCTCGAAATCTCGCATCATGGGCGAATCTGTGCGCGCAAGCATAGGAGTAATGCTCTACTACGGTGTACTACTCCTTACAACCGCAGCGAGTGCAGCGATCTTGAGAAGACATTTGATGGTATGGAAAGTGTTCGCGCCGAGATTCATGGCTGCTGCTTTGGAAGTTGTTGCCGTTGATTTGATTTTGCTTGTTGGTGTGGGGTTTGGTGTTAGTAGGATGTCGAGTTGTGTGTGGAGTTTGCTGCAAAGGAGTGTACAGAAGACCACGTAGAGATTGATTGACTGTATCGTTGGTTTTGGCAAAATAATATTCATACGTTTAATTATTCTTTCATACATTTAGATGAGATAGAACAAAGTGTCAAGGGAAACAGCGACGTTGAAAGCCCTACATGTTTTTGATCTTTTATAACTTTTTTACTTATTTCCACGCTTCGTATTATGTAATATCACTTCTACGGACAGTCGACTTGAGTCGCGCCAGTTCACGTTTCCCGACGACCACTTCCTCAGCATGCTATCACAAAAAGTCTTTTCTTAGATCAAGTCAAGCGCTTGGTAAAAATAAGCTGCTCTCAAGACACGCAAATGGAACCTTCTAAACGTCTAGGAGCCTTAGCTTACCAACAAGGTTACTATAAAATCACCGTGCTGCGAGACGAAGAACGAACTGTTCACCAGTCCTACCAGTCACCTTAGCTCTGACGCTCATCATTATGATATTAAGGCATACCACTCTCAGTGATGCATTTTGCTATAGCACCACCTGATCAAAGAATGGACGTACGCTGCTTTGACAAACGAACAAAGAGGATATACAAAGGCCTTTTTACGCCGACACGTCGTCGCAGTTGTCGTCTTGCTACAATGCCATTTTCTTCCTGTGCTTCATTTTTCCTTTCATTCATTCATGACAAGGTATTTTTAGCTTTAAACGATCTAGTCTACTACATATAAATAGAGGCAGCTAGAACGTATATAATACTGGGACAGGAAAACCACAGCCTGATCCTGCGCCTTCTCCTTCGTTGAGGAGCTGTTACTTGCTTATTGCTTGTTAGTCACTAACGAAGACGTACAAAAATATTCCAATATTTAATGCTAATGTGCCTTAGCTAGGTGTGGTCGGCCCTTGTCTTTCCTCGTTAGCACTGACTCACGCGTTCTTAGGGAAAAACCACAAATTATATACATTCGACAATGATCTACTGAACTAATCGAAGAGTTACCCCTGTAGATCAGTTGGAGGTCCGTCTAAAACAACTATTCCATCTACAATAGATCCAGCTCCTTCCCAACGACGTCGTGGGTCACAATGATGTACCAGCTTGAAGACAGAACCCTCTGCAGATCTCGGATCCTCCGACTCTTCAGACGATTCGTCGCCAGGTCGGGAAGCCCTAGGAAGACGGAGTCATTCAACTCTGTCAACGAGGCCGGAGGAAGGTAACTTACTTGAATTTCTCAACTACAACTTGATTCCATTCAGTGGAATCAGCTTGTTGCTCTTCAGCTCCGCCATCATTAGGCATATTACCTAATTCGAAGACGGAATCGTTCCATATTCCCTCACCAGACCAAGTCAATTGAATGGTATCGAGATGAGGGTAGAGACCTTTCTTGGCATTTTCACCGAGGATTGCGAAAACCATTGCCCTCGCTTGCTCCAGTTTCGGAGTCGTACTCGTAAATCCTTCTCTGTGCCCAACCACATCGAGCTTCACAAGTTGTTTTGGCAGTGGCAATGCTGTCGGAGTGGAATTGTGCCTCTCCATAAAGTATTTTGCATCCAGTCGAAGGACTGACACCGACGGGAAACCGTCGAAAGGCACAGGCACCTGTTCTTCCATCCACTCAGGTAGGAACGTGAAGAGCTCAAGATTTCCTTGAGTTTTTCCCATAGATCTCGGCACATAAACTGACACTTGACGATTTCCAGCTCGCGCAATCCGGGTCCGTCATCTATCTCAGGTAGACTCAATTCTGGATCGTCGAAATAGCATTCGATCAGAGCCAGCCTCCGAAGGTTTCGCATTTGCGGCCACACAAGTGGTTTGCCTTTCTCACTGTTGACCAAGCCGTTCCGAATAGTCAAATCTTCCAGGCGGGGAAAGATGATTTTCTCCTCCGGGAAGAGTGTGCTTTTTGTAAATGCGGACGACTTGATGTCAAGCCTAGTGATGAATTCGCCGTTCCACCACAGAGATGGATGATAATCCTTGTATAGGACATATGACGAGACTTTCTCCCAGTCTAGGTTCGGGCAGAGATCGTACACTGGCTTGAGGAAGTCGTGATTATCCATTTTCTTCCACTCCTCCACACTATCTGCGAAGGCGCGAGTGAATATGAATGAATTCACGAGAGGACGAAGTTCGGGATGGGTCTGTAAAGCCAGTGCGAAAAGCGCAGCATTTTTGCTCGATGTCAGGACCACTTTGTCGTATAAGACGCGGTTCGCTTCCTCGTTCCATGCTGCGTTCACCTTGGCCGCATTGGCGAGAGCTGGTTGAAGGACGGACTTTTGATAGAAAACGGGCGCATGATCGGCACTCTTCTCATCCACGAGATAGTCATGGATCAGGTCGAAAACTAATACGATTACGCTCAAGCCCAGATAATATATACCTATCTTACCACTTACATCTACGAATATTTGATTTAGACGCTATATTTCAGTAAAATATGGGGAGATAGGATAGGAAGTCGGAGAATTCTACTTGTACTGGCCGTTGAGAACTCCTTTTATATTACCAGGAACGGCCACGCAAGAGTATGGTGTCTTGTGTGGAACAGGCTTCTCTCATCGACAGGAGTCGCAATGCGATGGATGCTTTTGTCATATTCTGTTGGGTTGGCCAGACAAAGGCGCCAGTCGAGTTCATAGAATGTCCCGGAACCGGTCCGGAACAGTACCTTATATGGCAAGCTGGTGGCTTCCCTGTCCCGATTTGGTAGATTATGCCTTCTTGGGTATCAAAAGCCGGCCGGTTCTAACGTTGTGGCACTGGTCGCGTCAGAGGGAAACTCTGTAGGTGACCTCTCCCTCCATGACACACTGGACTGACCGATCCGGGCTGCAGTTTCATTACTCTTCATCATTTTCTTTAACAAGACGCATTGGCAACGGATTGCCGGAAATTAGAATGGTCCTAGTATGGTGATGTGTAAGTGGCCCAAGACCGCTTTCTGATAAGGACAGGAGGCCTAGGCAGTGAAATTATCGTGACGAGGCTAAACCATGATAGATCCAAAATCCTATCAGTTTGTGCATGTTGCGAGACATCGTTGCATAGCTTGTGAAGATAGCTGCTCCTGGCTCCGACGGAGCCATTATTGCCACACGTTTCAACAGCACCTGGTCTCTGCAAAGCCTGCACGACCGATTCCATCCATAATCTTTTATCGTGGGGCTCAACAGACGAACAATCACGGAGCAGGAAAAGCATTGGGCTTTAAGATCACTCTGTTCAATTAGCATTGGCTACATTATCCAATATTAAATATGGCAAAGTGTATGGATATGGAACTCGACTTTCTCTTGTACAGTACATTGGACCCGATGACAAAAAAAAACGATCTTTACTATCTGCGTTTACGCTGTCGATGAATTCAAAGGCACGTATCCACTTGCAAATAGTATTATTTTGTTGTGGTACAGTCAGCGAACAACTCTCCTCTCAGGATAATAATCGAGCTATGTCTGAAACTGGATTTTGAAGATCTCACATTGTTAAAATAAAATAAAAAGGAAAAATCCAGAGTTCTAAGTACATAAATTCTAGCTGCTTGCCAACATTTACACTGATTATCAGCTTCAGCCGACAATGCTCATCAATTTATGCAGTGAGGGAATTTTGCAATATATTCTACAGTGGTGAGTACAAGTGAGGATACAAACATGGCTCAGTAACTCGGCCTCGACATAGAACCGTGAAAGGGTCAACTGTACATGTGCCGGGCCTCCTTCACTTGAGCATAGATAATAAGGATTGCGGTCCAGGATCAAAATATGGGAGACATTTTATATAAAGCAGAGTAAAATTTGTCACTTCGTCTAGGAGCTAGACGATTGTAGTCGAGAAATTAACACGAATAGCTACCAAACATGACGAAACGCTTACCGATGTCATATAACGTGCATTCGATTCCGACCTCTTCGGCACACTTAACAACCTCATTGTACTTTTCCAAGTGCTCCTCGGCTACGCTTGCATTCAAACGAATCGTCTCCAACGTTTGATACGCCGTTCCGTCTTTGCGCTGATTTATAACACCCATAACACAATCTAGCGACTCGTGTAAATTCTGACATTCATTAACTGGTATTTCGATAGTGATAAGGTGAATGAGCTGTGGTGGGAGGATGACTGGTGTAAGCCATGTACACGCGAAACAGCGACTTGGGATTCGCAATATGACGAGCGAAGTGAAATGCTGGAGTTGACCATCCTGCGGGGTATTGAAGAAGTATGATGGCGCGAAGGTCAGGAGTTCAAGCGATCCGCCGATGGCTATTAGCTTTTCCCATGGATCGGACACACATAAGCTCCCTCCGATAATCTCCAGTGCACGTAATCCTCCATTCTCCGGACTTGGTGTCGGAAAAGAGATGGATTCAGAGAAAATCGTGCAATTTCTCAGGCAAAGTCTTCTTAGGCGGGGCATATTGGGCCATTCGAATGGTCCGTCGAACGGGGGGCCATAATAATGGTAGTTTTTAACGACGAGGTCCTCAAGGGCGGCGAGGGTAAGATCTGATGTGAAAAAGACATCCATAGACGCTTTCTGAGACTCGACCTCCAACCGCGTAAGCGCATTAATGTCGAAACGTGAAATCCGATGATGATAGCGTTGGCGAGAGCGATCAAGCAGGGCGCTCGGGATGGCACGAGTAGACCAAGCGAAACGTTTCTTCAACGTCTCGGAGTGCAAGTTCGGGCATAGTTCATATACCCTCATAAGATCCCACCAATTGGAAAACCCTTTCCAGTGATTTCCGTCATCGGAATAAACTTGCGTGAAAAAGACAGATTGGGCTAGTGGTCGAAGGTGTTTCCGTTTATACATCGTATGAGAAAATACGGCCAGAGAACGTGTGTTGAATAGGAAGACGTCTTTGTATAGAATCCCGACTGCTGCATCATACCATTGTCTATTTAGGAGACATACGGCAGCCAGAGCGGGCTGGAGGACGGTTTTCGCAAAGTACCAAGGTGCATGATGCGATTCCCGTTCCTCGTCAATCAAAGAAACGATTTCCAATATGATCTCGTCTGGCAATTGTAGGCCCCCGGCGGCATGATAACGCTCTCCACAGCAGTCCAAAGCGCCAGGACGACGTTTCCACGGTGTATGCTGCTTTAGAACACGCTTCATAGTCGTGGACAAAGGACAGCAGAGGTCGTCAGCTTCACTTGTGCGTACCGAAGGCACGGGCAGATATAGGACATAAAGCACAGTAGGACAAGGAACACATATCCTTTGTAAAATAGGAGGCGATGAAACAGGATGCGCGTCCCAATATTAAGTAGTGTTGCCTATCGATTGATGGGCTGTGTCATTGAACGCGTCCAATAGATTCGGAGTTTTAAAGTCTACATTACTTGTCCCGAGATTGCTAATGTACATTCCTATTTAGTATTGTAACAGAGCCTTAACTTGAATTTGTTAAGACATCCAACTATACTTTAGCAGGCTGAATACTGGTCCTCTGCTGTACTATTGAAGGAGTAGGAAAAATTACGTGCTGATTCGGATGATAATATGGTTGCATATTAGGTCCAAATTAAATGTAGTTCAATACAGGAACCTAATATTTGTATCACAGGATGCACAGCCAGATGATGAAATTGCGTCACCAGCATTTTACCAATAAGCCCACAAGCCCACACTGGGCCACAGTTCAAATCGGTTCACGCGTACGTTATTTACGTCACCTTAACAGAGGGTACCTCAAGCTTTGGCTGTTCTCTTAGTTCTCCAACAAGGTCTTCGTAAAACTCCCTCGTCAATCCGGCTTTCTCCCTATCCTCGACATTAAACGGACCCTTTAAACTCCCAGAAAAATGTCGCTTTACTTCCTCCCGGAATGTGCTCACTGGGTCCACACCCTCTTCTTTACACACGAACGTGAACCAACGATGTCCAGCCGTTACATGCGTTAATTCATCATTATGTATGATGTTCAACGCTTTAACGGACTCCTCATCACCTTGTTTGGCGAATTTGGATATGGTGGAAGGGTTGACGTCTAGCCCGCGCGCTTCGTGTACGAGGTGCACGATGGCAAGGCGAGCACGGAGGGAGTGTGCAGTTTCAGTTGCACTGGACCAGAGAGCTGCGTGAATAGGAAGAGAGCCGTAGAATGTAGAGAGGCTATGTAGCCGCGCAAGGAGGAGGGAGAAGTGTTTGGCTTCATCCAATGCGACTTTTGTAAAGTCAGAGAAAAATTGATGAGGCAAGGTGGGGTGTGCAGGACCGAAGCGAGCGATTGCGTCCCAGCTGATTCAGAATTAGTGCTGTGCTCCGGAAATGAATAAAATGTGAGGGCTCACGCAAGGTCAATCCTAATAGAGTTATTAGTCTTACATAGATATGAGATAGTCAAAGTACAGCACCACTCACGCCCATTGCTCAATATTCGCAAGCGCATGCAACATTGCAGGCCTCCCCTTCCTCTTCGCGGCTCGTCCAGGATCAACGAACTTCATCACATCCTCTCTAGGCGGGACATCAGGTGGTTTCGGCGCATCCTTCCCGCGACCTATAGACTTGAGTTTTCCAGAACGAAATAGGCTGACGGCGTGTTTCGTTCGTTCGACTTTAAGTTGGGGATGAGCGGTATTGAGTATAAGAACGGCCCATTCGATGAGTGTTTTTGGAGGGTTCTCGATTGGGACGACGGGTTCTCTGAGTGTAATCAAATCTGGAGTAGACGACTCGATTGAGTTCGTAACCGCCCTTTGCGGCGGAGGATCAGCGAAATCTGAAAAATGGAGTTGAGAAATGAGTTGAGATAATATATAGTCGAACAATGAGATAGGATTTGATGTAGATGTGTCACCTTCTGAAACGGGCCTGAACTCAACAAGGCGCCAGTTCGTCCCTCCTTCAGGAGCTTCGATCCATACCGTATCGTCGATATCATTAGAGGAAGCTTTCTTGATTTCGACTTTGTACACGCAAGCTCGTAGGCCCGTATCACTTTGGCCTGTACGCATGTCGAAGTCATACCTGCATAGGTCGGATAATTACATGTGAGTAATGATACGTGATGTTCAAGTATATCCTACCTGTGCCAAGGACAAACAGCAACTGCGCCAGTCTCGCACTCTTCAATATCTGCATGCGACAGGTCTGCTCCTAGGTGCGGACACGCTGACTCCATGACATAGAGCTGATCAGCAATTGACTCGGATTCCGCGTTTTCAGTTGCGGAGTTTGTCGACAGCCTGAAAAGCAGAAGCGAGCGATATACACCCTCTGCCGACCGGAGAGTTAACAGGTAGCGTGTATGCGATAGGATCTTCGACACAGGGACGATCCTGTATTATTATTTTTAGTCAGGGAATTTTGCAAAAAGAGGGGACGTACTCAATAAAATCCATTTTTATTTCAGATCTTCCAGTTGTGTTTACTAGGACACCTAATCCGTGCCTAAGAGCGGCGAGGACTCTAGTATGTCGTTATCGAAATTATCGAAATTTAAATTTTAGTCCATTAGAGAATGTTCATTTGTAAAAAATGTTCATTTGTTTGGTCACTTTGGCGAGATGAGAAAATGGCGATGATTGAGCCACGTGATCTTACATGACTCAAGCACCAACCTCTCTTTTCCCTTCCCTCTGCTCTAAGCATTAGCTTAACCAATCTTTTCATCCTGCTCCGAGTACCAGTAATACATAGCTCTTATAGAGCTCTTTCTGCAAGACGGGCTATCTCTCAGCGGACCCACGCCACTTGCATTCCTCATTCCGTTGGAAGAAACGTCAGGATGGGCAAGAACAACAAGAAGCGACCGCCGGCTCCTGAAGAGCCCCAGCTCTTCCTGACGGCGATAGAATCCTCAAGGGAACCAATTGTGGATACCCACACGCATCTATTATCCACATTCTCGGCGTATCGCAGTAAATACCCTGCAGGAAAATACAAATCTGTATTTGATTTCGTGCGTGGAGCCTACGAGGGAAAGAACGTAGAAGCCATGGTGGATGTCTATTGTGAAGCACCTGTGCAGTCTCAATGGAGAGAACTGGCAGACTCAGCTATCATGCCAGAGGACAGGATGGAAAAATGGAGCGGGACTGAATATTGGTTTGTTATGGGTAAGTTGCGTCCATATTCGTATACGGTTGGAACATTTAAGCCAAGTTTACAATACAGGTGTACATCCGTAAGCATTGACTTACTTAGCATTGACTTGCAAGTAATGGAGCTACAGGCATGAGGCAAAAGACTATACAGATACAGTGGAAGCAGAGATGTCGGTAATTCTCCGTACCAAGTGATTGCCCGATCGCTGATTTTGTTCAAGATTAGAAGCAATGAATCACCCGCGAAACGTCGGATGGGGAGAGATTGGCCTTGATTATCACTATGATCTTTCGCCACGGGATGTCCAACGACAAGTTTTCGCTCGACAGTTAGAACACGCCGTTCGTTTAGGAAAACCTCTGACAATTCACACGCGCGAGGCAGAGGAGGATACTGAGCGTATTCTGAAAGAGATCGTGCCAAAGGGTCACAAAGTACGTGCCTAATTTCTGGAGATGCTGAAATATGCTGATTTTCGTCAAGATCCACGTTCACTGCTTTACAGACACGCCAGAATTCGCACAGAGGTTACTGGACCACTACCCTAATTTACACATCGGAATTACGGGTTCATATTCTTACTGCGCTCCACTTAATTCAGTTGGCTCATTTGATTGCATTTTTAGGTGTCATAACGTATTCTACGAATACCAATACTTCCGATGTCATTCGCAATCTCGTAAGATCAAACGACGACTCGACATCATCCGGACCCCTACGAATACTACTTGAGACGGATGCCCCCTACATGGTTCCAAATAATATCTACAAGGCGTTCCCAGAACTTAAGAGTGGAACTCGATTTCCAATTTGCCACACTGCGATGATACCATGGACAGCAGACTTTGTTGCAGGTGTCGCAAGTGAGGCTGGCGTGGAGTATGACCGTGACCGCGTGATGCGAGAATCGCGAGAGAACGCTAGGAAGGTGTACGGTGTATAAATGAGAATAAATCATAGAGGTTCGTTCATCTGCTTTGCCCTGATTGTGCGTCATAACATAACTGAGATGGAGAAAGGATCGTAGATTTCGTCAAAGTCAAACATATTCTCAGCGTGCTACAATAAATTAATGTTCGTCCTATTGACATTTGTCTTGAAACTCGGCGTCGGGCGAAATAAAGAGAAAGAGAAGACGAGAGTAGAGAACAGAAAAGAAACAAAAGAATCTGGAAGGCAGAAGAGAAAGGGAATCTATCTATCAAGCAATCCATGCCAACTGATTACTAATAGTAATCATCTCACACATACAACAACTTTGCAGAAACTCGCTGCAAAGGAGGACTCACGCTCAACACCATTCTCGCGTACGTTCAACTTTGCGCGTTTAGATTTTGCTGAAGCCAGAGGGTTCACCAGAGGCGCTGTCGAGGCCACCTGCACTGGAGGACTCGCTGGGAGCAGTGCTTGTGGGTGCGCTGGTGCTTCCGCCGCTTGCTCCTCCTGAGTTGGAACCTAAAACTTCACTGCTCACTGGGTCGCCTACACCGGAGGTAGTGGAACCCATACCGCTTTCGGTGCCAGTGGGAGCACCACTGCCCGTATCAGTGCCCGTACCAGAATCCGTACCGCTTTCGGTACCAGAGGGAGCGCCACTGCCAGTTTCAGACCCCGTACCGCTGTCGGTACTAGAGGGAGCGCCACTGCCGGTTTCAGAGCCCATACCACTGTCAGTATCAGTAGCATTGGCTGGGTTGCCGCTTTCAGAGGCAGAGTCAGTTGGGCCGCCGCTAGCAGTGCTGTTAGAGGAGTCAGAAGGCATCGTGGAGGAGTCAGTCGTATTGGCAGAGCTCGTCGAGTTGTCTCCACCGTATGTCGCGTTGCTGAAGTCGGTGGAGTTCCTAAATTCTCAGTATTCTTATTCCGATTTTTAAGAAAGAACGGAGAAACACCTACCCTTCGATGTCAGAAGTATTGACGATACGCATACCGAAGTTGCCCGAGGAGGTGCCGTTGTCGCCGAATTGGAGGGAGCAGATGATGAGACCGTTATCTGGGCAGCTGAAGTTGGCCATTGCGGTAGCTGCACCACCGCTCAACGGGGTACCAGTCGTTGGGTCCTGTCACCATCGTATTGTATGTCAGAAGACGATTTTCAGGTTCACAACAAACTCAAAACGGTACTCACTATTACCATAATTCTATCAAGGGCAGTCGCATCGCCGGCCGTGCATCCAGAAGAGTCAGTAGCCTGGCATGTCAAGCTGTCAACATCGTCCGGAGTCAGTCAGTAATCAATCCATTTCTAGAAGAACGGGATAACTTACTTGGCTTCAGGCTGGCAAGTGAAGAGCTCAATAGCCCAAGGACCCGAGAGGGGACCCTTTGCGCTGCACCCGATTTCGCCTGAGATCTCCTGCACCTGGCGCTTGGAATGACCAGCGGTGAGGTCGATAATGGAGGACGCGGACGCTGCTGCAGCAGCACTTGCGACAGAGGCACTCCCCAGGAGCGCAATAACGCTAATCAATGCTGGTTTGAAGTACATTTCTTCTGTTTTACGTGGGTAAGTTCAAGTACGAGTCGAGGATCTGAAAAGTTATCTAGACGAATTGCTTAGCTATGCGGTGCGTAACGGACGAGACCTCGACTCTGCTAGAGAATGCAGATACTGCAGCAGCAAGAAACGGGGAGAAACGCAATTGAAACCCTTCACGCATCGCTGGTCCTATAAATGCTTCTGCATGTGCATAGTATGCATCTACAAACAATACACATGAGAAGCGGGTAATATGCGCTTCGTCTTCCATCGCCAGTATGCGTCACCGACGAGGTTCAATATGCTCGTCCTGCTGGAATTGGAGAACTCGGATGCAAAGCAAATAGTTTGATGTGACGGGTGCCGAAGCCGATGTCTGCAGATGGAGGGAGGGAGGAGAGGGAGGTGCAAACAAGGATTATGTTGGGGTTCACTTTGCGGACACCGCACGTGAGGAGCTTTCAAGCAATGATTGGTCGTTTCCCTCTTATCTGCTCTGCTCTGCTTTCCAGTAGGACAGATGATACGCGAAGTAGTAGAGATGGGGGAAAGGATGTCAAGTATGGAGGCCTTACATAACATTGCACTTGGGAGATTAACAACTTTGCGATTCTGGGTCTGACTCTGACATTCGTTCTCACGCTTCAGGCTGCTCATTTGCATGAATCCTCTCTCGGTCGAGACTCATTTGCTCCACTGAGGGAAATCGGTAATTAAGAAAACACGAAAGGTATAATTAAACATGTCTACGAAAGGGGATTTTAAAATCGTACAAGGGTGAGGTTAACTACGTCTACCACGCTATATAATCCAATCAACTATCCGACCCCAACGACGGCCCAGCCGGTCATTCATGTAAGCAAAGTAACGAAAAGTCGAATAATCGATGTTCTACATACCCTCTTTCTCCCGAACCCAACGAGGGTACGCACAAGAGAGGATGGGCATTAGTGTGAATAATTTAACAGTCATCGTATTCATCGTTTCCACCCTGTGTACCATTACCACTATTGCCCGGGCTGTTCGCACTTTGAGTACTATTACCATTCCCATTTTGCCCCTGGCTCGTGCTCTGCGCGCCATTCCCACTGCTTCCGCTGCCTTGCCCTTGTTGACCACCTCCGCCGCTTGGGACGATCTTCAATCTGTAGTGGCTGGCCTTGGCTTTGCCTTGTGTGGTGAATACTACGGCACAAGAGACCATTCCTGTTTGTGGACAAGTAAAAGGTGCCTTGGCGACGCTTGCAGAACCTCCGAGTGGTTGGGCATTTGACGGGTCCTGATATTAATATTCACATATCTCAGAATTGCTCTATGTTAAGAACTTAAGAGATAAGTTACTCACGCGAACTACCAGAGACTCAATGTTGCTCGGGTCTCCTGGATCGCATCCCGTGCTGTCAGTCGCAATACATGTGTAACTGTTCGTTTGTTGTAATGCGACCAGAGAATTTCAGTTTTCCTCAAACATAACAAAACGGGATTGGTAAGAGAGGAAATGGAAACGTACCTCACACCTGGCTTGCAGTTCCCAAAAGCAACAGTGTTCGTTGTACTAAGTGGTCCATAGGCTTTACATTTCATCCCATGCGATCCGTGTGCGGATACTGAGAGTGCTGCGAAGAGGGCAAGGAAGGTCCAGGCGAGCATGTTCATAGGTCTTGACATATTTCAGATGAAGTGAAGCGGAAATGGAGTTAAGTATATTTCCGAGGTGATTAGTTGATTAGTGCCTTGTTCAGGTGGGTTGACGAGAAACGCAGAGATAGACAGAGAACAAGGAGAGTATGCAAGGTGCACTGTGCAGCACTAAAGAAGCCTCAAGATACCGTTAATAGACCTTTATAATGCAACAATGCACAACGGCAAGTCCAGGGTTACTATGTGTTCCTGGCCAAGGGAATCCGCTTTGCACTAAAGTCTGGTGGAGCGTAAGCGAAACCTGACGGGCATCAAAAATGCGCCTTATACAAAAAAGCAAAGTCGGGTGTCTGTGAGCTATGAGCGATTCGAGAATCACAACTTGTGGCTACTCTTAAGACGCCATTTGCAAGTAAACGATGTACACGAGCTAAATGATCAGGAAAGGAATCTACAGTCAAATGAGTAATGGATCATAAGGTGTGTGGAGGATGGATCACACAACTATATGGTCACTAACACCAGAGTCCATCAATGTTCGCTGGTATCCTCCTATATTGCTTATATCCCAAGGCTCTGTCTATGCCATCCTAAGGGCCCTGAACACATCCGCTCCACCCCCGCCATTTTCTAATCCTTTTACAACTGCTAATCTCACCGCACGCAAATAATTCTCCAACCTCTCCGCTCCACCCTGCGCGATGAAGTCTTCGTAGATCCCGTATCGCGAGTCCGCGACGATGTTTGCGAGAGTGAATGTGTGTTTCAGGTTCCTATTTGGTACATACGAGTGTGGACATGAGAAGGAGATATAAGACGGAGGACGAAAGGAGACGTACTGAGGAATTCGATCTCCTGACTCAACTAGTAACATGTGTAGTCGGATGACGAGGTCTGGGATGTATATCCTGCGTATGCGAACGAGAGTGACCTTCCGTTGATCCTCTGGTTCATAGACGACGCAATCAGAATGAAGCGTGGCGAGTGTGAATTATTAAACCTCATTCAACAAGAAGCACTCACGAGTATGACTCCCCTCCACCTCTTCTTCGTTCACGAGCCATTCGGTTTTTAAAAGCTCGACGATCTGCTCCCGTATGTTATCCAGAAGGCCCTACCGATAGTCAAATAGCATAAATAAGCACAATTCTCAACAAAACAATCAAATAAGAATGACAGGAAGTCACATACAGAATAGCTAGCCAACCAAGCTTCCTTCGCACCCCTGGTCGAACACCCAGACTCCGCCTCCTGCAACTCGGCAATACGGTCGAACAAGTCCCAAATCGCAAAGAATTGGAAGTAGTGGAGGTATTCAGTACTATGCATCCGAGAGCGCATATCGTTAACAGGGAGTGATTGAAGTTGCGACGGAAGCATTCTTAGTAGGATCCGTGCTGCTTGGACTTTCCCACATCCTAAGAAATATCGGAAAATAGCATTCGCCTGCTCAAGAGCATCACGGTACGTCTGTTCTTGGAATGTCGTCCACTCTATAGACCGAATAAGGAACAGTTCCATATCCGACAATTCCGATTCAAGAGCGAGAACAGGTGACAAAGCCTTCTTCATACGTGGTAGCTCCTATTCATCATATTGTCCATTCATTAATACGCAAGACAGAGAGATATGAATGGATAAAGGAAATAGTAAAATGAGGAACGTACCTCGAAAGCCTTATCGAGCGTTTTCTCAGCAGTGACCTGCGCAACGCGGATAATATCTAACCCATGCCTCTCAGCACGCCTTAAGGTTTGTCGTCGATCGTTAACGTCGACAGAGAGGTCCAGACTTGTGAGGAACAAAGCGTATCGCTCGACAGCGTTTTCGCCTAATGCACTTGCGTATAAGGCAATGTGTTCTCGTTGGCCTGCTTCCTGAAAAAAAAACGGATGAGGTTTTGAATGTGCTCGGATTGGATACGCGGAACAGTCAAATATAACATACCTCTAAGACCTGCAAATAGACCTCGAGGATGGCTTGCGTTGCATCTGCGGGTACGGGCATGTCGATCATTCGAAGGAAGAGGCACAGGTGTGCGAAGAATCGCGTTAAGGTCGGGAAACTTTTCATCCTTCAGTGAGCAAATGCAAGTACGAAAAAATCCTAAATAGACGAACTTTGGTTGTCCAGGATTAAACTCTCCCGTCTGAATTCCGGAAGCGAAGTCCGAAAGAAGTTTGTCAGTTTGATTAAGTATGATGTGAAGCTGCGAAACATGGAATGGGTCCGATGCGGGTGGTCTAATAAGTTTATCAGTTACACTCAACTCAAGAAGAAGCCAGAGACGCGTGAATAGCCTACCCTTCTGCTACACCAACATTCGAAAGTGCCTTAAGTGCACTGACAACCTCCTTTTCCCACTCCCTTTCCTCTGCCTCCTCTTCTTCTCTTTCCCTTTGTTGCAGCACTGGAGAAGAAGTGAGAGTGCTCTCTGCAGCAATTCGCTCTACGGCTTCAACTCCGCCTTCCCAATATCCACCTCCTCCGCCAGCGCGTGAGAGAGCGTCAACTTGCTTGCCTTCGCAGACTATGCTAACTTGGGCCCAGAGGTGATCATGCCATGTTCGGCATGCAGATTTGAGTACCACGGATGTTGCAGGGGATGGTGCGAGCGCAGCGTGCAGAGCTCGGTCTGGTTCTGAGAGAAGGGGCTATACCAGATATTTTGAGTTAAGGAATAAAACAATTGAACAGAAAACCTACGTTTAAGGCAGCTCGTGTGACTGTCGCCTTCCATAAATTTCTCCTCTTATTTCCCGACCAACCATCGGAGAAACTCGCGTCTTCGTGATCCTGCGACTGATCTTCAAGCGCTTTCCATTCGAAAAGTAATGATCCACGAATGCTAGCGGCCCGCCACGGCCTCTTCGCTCTTCTACATAAATCAACCGCCTCGTCCAACCTCCCAGCGCGTACGTACGCGTATAGCGCTTGCGCTAGTGCCTTTTCGTAGTTCTGTTTTTTGTTTTGTTTTTTGGTTCAATTAAAATTCGCGAGTGAACATACGGAAAGTCAAAGACGTACAGCATCATCAGCATCCAGGACTCTCTTTCCTCCACTTTCCTCCTCATCCTCTCTATTGATTGCATCAGGATCCATCTCCTTTACGAGGCTTTCTACATCCTTCTTGTCACCTGTCCTCTGTGCATGCTGCAATCTCAATTTTGTAAACCTCCAATACCCTAATGCATCCTCCGGTGCACGGACAGGGGGAGCATTGTCATGCAACCATTCCCGTACAATAACGAGCTCGTTGAGGAGTGGTGAGTGTAGGAGGATTGATTGCGCGAGGGTTGACGTTGGTGTATAAGGATTTCTTCGTAGAAGGGATTTTGCGGAGGGAGGGAGGGTTGGCTCAGTAGTACGCACCCTAAGTGAGGTGTAAGATTTTTAATTTAAGCAGAGGAAGACGATTGTTAAGTGAGCTACGCACGCCATAAGTAACTGAACTAAATCCCATGTATTACTTTCCAAACGCAACATTTCACCGTCCTCCAGCGTGGTACCGTTCTCCATCAATTCGTCAATACTTCGGGTTCCAAACGAAGAGCAATTCATTAATAGTTTAGTTTAAAATACTAAAGAAAAAATAGCAAGTGTTGATAAGACACACCGTTTCCTACACATCGCACTCAACTTGGGTGCAAACCCGGTCTTGGGATCAAGCAACGCTGCAAGGTCGTCACGCGTCGCATGAGATGCTGCAAGCACCTCTGCTGCCTGGGCATATAGGTTTGTTGTATCCATTGTACCCCTTGGCTGTTGTATAATTCGAGGATAAAATGTCGAGGCGGACGTGTCTGGAGGCTACAGTACAGTAACAGTTGAAAGCGAATTCGACTGTATTGTAGACGTATTTGGTAATACATTCGTGGGAATTGACGCGTCGCGTTTACAACCCTCTTCATCCACCATATTACGATGACGTAAGGAATCGTCCGTTGCAAAGATGAAAAAAATCTATTTCTTCAGATATCACTTACAGTGCCAATCTTTATAGATATAAAGTTGTCTTCTAAAAAGTTTTGATATGTACAAAGATAACTGAGAGAATTCAATTATGCATTCAAGAGTTATTACACAATTTGTTGTCATATTGGTGGAGCACACTACAAAAACTACATCCACCCAGTGTACACAATAATAATAAAAGTAAGAGGAACAGGGGTATAGAGGAAAATATATAGGAGGTTACTTGTATCACATCAAGTCTAAGAGAACCCAGCCTAGGAAGGGGTACAGCCAGCCTGACCAGGAGTCTTGTAAGATTCAACTGTACTGTCCCAGCCCCTAGCCTATACTGAGGGTACATCTCAAAGTCTTTAGCCTATAAGCATTACTCCATACACAAGACAATCCTCCTTCCTAGAGAAAGTCTGGAACACAAAGAGTATACAAGTACTTGAAAGGAAAAAAAGAAGTGTGTATATAGGACATTAACAGATATTGGCCACAATCAAAGTTGATCA
Organism: Fomitiporia mediterranea MF3/22; assembly: GCF_000271605.1. Lineage (NCBI taxonomy): Eukaryota > Fungi > Basidiomycota > Agaricomycetes > Hymenochaetales > Hymenochaetaceae > Fomitiporia > Fomitiporia mediterranea. Next base: position 779,035 of record NW_006760397.1, on the reverse strand, counting down.
GGTGTCTGTCAAAGGGGTAGACTAGTACTGAAAGTCAGTACAGCTAGTGGGTGTTCTGCCTATAACTAGGCATTGCTAGGACTGTGTTAACCAACACATTACAGTTGCAGACCCCCCCTACTCTATCATTAGGAAAAAGTTGTATTTCTTATAATATATTGTAGACTTTGTAAAGTAACATAAGTATTGTATGTATATTGTAAAGTAATTACAAGACTTGCAAATCAATTGTAAAGTTTGTATAAGACATGTTGATGTATATAAAGGCTAAGTAAGTGTTATGGATGAATACAATCTATTACAAGTATTATACTAACTTTGTATGATAGTCTAAAGTATTATGCTTGTATTACATTTTAATTATAATTTCAAAGAAAGAATTATATTTATAATATAATAATGTAACAATAACTATTGTTACCTTATAATTTATGTAAAAGGTATATTAATGTATATAATAGTGTAAGAGCACTTGTTATATTATTATTATCTTAATAAAAGTATACTATAAGTATATAATATGTATATTATACTTAGACTATTTATACAAATAGTTTACAATATTTGTAAAAAAATATTTCATCTACTTGTAATAATCACATCAGTGTGTTTAGAAAGCTATATACATGTCATATTACTTTTTACTATATTACAAAGTAGATCAATAATTTTATTTTATACCTAAATACAATAATTGAATTGAAATGTTCTATCAGTTGACAACTAATATTATAGTTGCTTATGTAATCAACTGCTGAAGATT
>NW_006760397.1:770485-777071 GCF_000271605.1 Fomitiporia mediterranea MF3/22 | reverse complement strand
TTTAAGCCAGAACGTCCCAGAGATACACCTTACAATCAATGACTCAGTTTACTACACCTCCTATTAAACACTGTAGATAGATAATAGAGTACATGTACACAGACACAATTTTGTCTGTAGTCTGAACCTGCTCATTCAACACTCTGGATCTTGATCTGTATACACTACTTATACTCACTACACACTGTCACAGTGTATCCATCTTTTCTTGCTTGTTACCACTTGCTAATCTAAACCTGTCTTACAGGCACAGCTCTCCCTTTAGGCCAGAACACTCTGGGAATACACTCCTCAGTCAACAGTTCAGTTTACTACACCTCTGATTGTAAGACATAGTCAGAGTATATAGTGTACACATACAGATACAGCTTTGTCTACAGCTCAAATTAGCTCATTCAACACTCTCTAGTGTACTACTTACTTACTACACACTATTGTAGTGTATCTATCTTCTCAATCCAGTTACCTACTCACACTAACAATACTCACACCTACACTCTTAGCTAATCAATCTTACAACCTGTCTCACCCCTAATTGTTGTAGATTATAATGTATTTATATAATGTTTCAATATAATTATAAACTGTTATTTCAATAACAAACAGATATAAGGGAAAATAACTATTATTAAGATATTAAAATGATTTAAGAGCTTTATAAACAATTATAATATTTGTTATAACTAACAAGAGTGATTTAACCTTATAATTTTAGAGATCTATTGTAATACATTTTATATATTGTCAAGGAGAATAACTCTTATTTATGTTTACAAATTACACAAACCTTTCAGACTTTATAATAAATTGTAGTACTTTCTCAGAAACTAAGATCTGTTCCAAGTGTTTTTACTTTTTTTACCTTTTTCACTTATTTTATACTATTATAAGGTAGTACAAGAATTTAGACTTTTTCCCAATGATACTGTGGGAAAAATACCACAACATGAAGGTTAAAGGAAAGGGTTGTTGCCTCTTGTTTTGTAGGCACTAGGTACAAGTCACACTAATACAATTCAGTTGTAACTTTTTTTCAATATAAAAATCAACTTTCTCCTACAGTTTCTTCCTAGGAGGGGGGGTCCAACAGAGCTTTTCTCTGTTATATCTCTACTACTAGACAGTCATGTTACAAACTTTATTTCTGTATCTTAATTTATTTTTCTTACTTCTTAGTAAATACTCTAAAAACAAAGTCTAACATTTTCTTTCCTTATAATCTTTAAGACTTTTTATTATATTAAATCTGTCTAATAAATTTATTTTCTGTTATTTGCTAATGTTACTAATACAAAACTGCTTAGTCAGTTTAATCACAAATTGACTATCTAGTCTTATTAAAGGAGTATAGTGTGTAGCTATTTTCCCATTTTTAGTAATTTCTCACACACTCTAAATACATCCTAATCTTATGTAATCATTCTCCTTTTACATTATTGTAACCTGTACTATACCTTGTATAGTTATATTCCTAAGTGTATGTCTTTTACTATAAGCTTAAATGTATACTATATAGTTTACCTTCTAAATAGTAATAAAACTAAAGTTATTCTATTTTGTATTAAAGAGAGTATAGAGGTCAACAACTTGAGAGAGGTAATTAGAAAATACTGAGATTTTAAATAGTACCTGAAGAGTAAGACTATAATCCTTCTTAGTCTTAAGGTCCTTTCTAACATTTTCTATTCTAATATAATACTAACAATTAACATTTTTCCTTTAGTTATATACTTTTTACAGATTAGTCCTAAGTTCTAGAGCTCTTCTTTAGTTAGCTCTAACTGGCCACTCTATAGTTCTACTTGTATTTTACTAAGTCAAAAAATAAGTACTTTCTTTAATAAAAATATATAATCTCCTCTCTAACCCTAATTAATCCTAATCCTAGCCCTAACACCTAAACTTATTCTAAACCTAATTAGAGTAGCTCTACCCTCTCAAACCCTCCTCCTAACTTCTTACTCTGTTTATAAAAGAATTACTATATATTATAATTATATAAGTAGCTAGTTAGAGTTGTTCTAAAAAGAGCTGTAAGAGTTAGAACTATTAGTAAAAAGTTAAGACTCTTTTCCTTTAGTATAATAACTTAGGTAAGAGACTAGTCAATTTATATTATAAATATACTATAAGTTAGCTTTAAAAACATAGTACAACTTGTAAGAGAATAAACACTACAGATTGTTTTAAGGAATACTTCCTTAACAGCTCTACCTCTAAAGAGAAAAAAGTAATAAATGTATGTGTTTTAACCAAATCTAGTATGTCTCCCAGTTATTACTCATTTATAATATTTAACTAGCTTGTCTTAAGTTTTACAGAGTTGTAATACATTAATCACACTTTTAAACACATTTACTTTAAAGCTAATTAAAGACCAGTTCTTTCTTTTCTATACAAGTGTGTATAAATAATAAATAGTCTCTAGATTAGTATACAGTTGTTAACATAATAGGCAACTTTCTGAATCTATTAGAGAGTGTAAGGAGTAATAAAAAGATACAGGAATAGGCTAGTAAAAGGACTAGTATTTATCTTTATTAACTAATGTTGATTTTAAGTACTAGTTGAGGTAGAAGAGGTTAGTTGAGTCTGTAAGGTATAGACACTGAGAGGAGTCAAGAGTAAGAAGGAATAGGTAGATCTGAGTAGAATGTACAAGTTCTGAAGGTAATAATTAACAAGATAAGAGTAGTGTAGAACAATAAAGCTACACTTTGAAACAAGGTAATACAAGACAAGACAAGGTAAGAGGGAACATTTACTAATAAGACTGTCAAACTATATACTAAGAGTTATAGTAGAGAGTAACTTAATTACTAGAAAGTATGAATTACATAAGAGTATTTATAAAAAATATGAATCCTTTGTAGCTACTAGTCCTTTGTGAAAAATCCACTACTGTCTCCTTTGTATCAACCTATCTAGGACTCTAAATCTGAGTCCCCTTTATATTAATCAACTAACTGTCTAAAGGCTTAGAGTCTTACCTTTGTGAATCAGAACTATAGTCTAGAACCTAACTAGTCTGAATTGAGCAACTAAGACTATTGTGTAGGTAATAATGACATAATCAAAGGATTACTAATATGAGGATGATACAACTTTGATACAACTGAGCCCTTCTAATCAGAATGTATTAGAACATACATACTGTGTGAGTATAACATCTTCTAAGTGATTTAGAATGTAACTGTCTCTAGTTACACTCAAGAGTGTAAATTCACAAACTAGCACACTTCATGTTTCAATCTTCTGCTTCTTTTTAAGTTTGTCCTTCTTCTTCAACTATGTTATTATTGTAAAAAGTGAATCAGGTCTATAACTAAGTATAAGCCCTTACATAAAGAATACAAGAGTTACTATAGTATGTAAGAATAGTAGATCAGCTACTAGTAGTAATAGAGTGGAGGGCAGAACTAGTGTAGTTACAGGTAAGTACTTGAATGTTACATTGTCTCTAGGTCTTCTGACAAGACACTACAGTCTGATTAAGATACACTCACTATATTAAGTGTGTAAGCTAGCTTTGTACTTACTACACTATAGTAGCTCATACTTTAACTTAATACATAGGTGTTACAAATTAATACAGAGTATAGTAGCCACAAGGATGCTCTAATTAGTGAACCACTTCAAGAGTATAAAGATACTATAACTGTTGACAAACTAAGTATTACTCCTCTAACAAAGTAAGTAGTAGAGGTTGTAGTTCTGAGACTGTCTAATGTAGTTAGACATACTGTCTAGGATACTGAGACAGGTGCTCCTATTAGTGAACTAGACATTCTATAGAGTTCTGAGCTAGAGTATGAGTTGTTTGTATACTAAGTATATGAGTAAGATCAAACACTAAATAATGAGAGGTTAGATACACTCCTTTATGAGTAGTAAGGGGTGCTACTAGACAGTCAGAATGATAAGGAGGACAACTCAAACAGTATATAGTCCCTTCTTCACTTATTAACAATTTGACTGACTACTACCAGTCACTTGATCTAGATTTGAATTACATATATTTAGGTAGGAGGCATTCTGTATTGTATAAATCAGACTTTCACAAGACAGACTAGGTAGTAGAGGAGGTGGAAAACAGGCAGGTCAAGTTACAGTTCTAGAACAGTTCTCTAGTACTAGAGTCAGTACTAGACAGTAGCCTGACACCTTTAACAAGTTAGAGGTGTAGTAACTGTATCTGTTAGTATGTAGTATACATTCAAGAGTATAGTAAAACAATTGTATACTTAGTATACAAGAAGAGTAAGATCTGTTACTCTCTTACAAAGACTGGTAAGGTAGTAAGGGATACAAGGTTGAGACAGGGGAGGATAATAGTAACAAACTTGTACCCTATAGCTAGATTGTTAAGAGTGTGTCTGGAGGATCTGAGTAAGTTGTTCTAAGATTAATACTAATAGCTTTTAAAGACAACATTCTTCTAAGTGAACTCTCAGAACACTTATTGGACAACAGTGAGTTCTAGGAGGATCTAGAGCTTGAATGTAAGCTTTGTGTCCTTAGAAGGTAGGTAGCTACCTATTGTACAATGTTAGATACAATAATACAGAACATAGAGTAGCTACAGACTAGAATAAGTGTAAAGGTAAGGTGTCAGAAGGATGGACAGAAGGATAGACAGAATTAGACATTCTGTTTGGAACAACTAAACTAGTATAGGTGAGACAGTTAATATAAAAGCTGTCTGTAGAAGTAGCCAAATATAATCCCCCTCTATAGTTTTGAATAGTATTTTCTGTATGTTCATAGTAATGTACAATGTTACTAAAGTATGAGTGTAATAATTGTAAGGTAATAAGAGTGACTCAGTATTAATAAGTAAACAACAGAGGCAAGGCTATATGTATACTGAAAGTAAGGCAAATTAATAGAACAAGAACAGAACAAGAACAGAACAAAACTGAAAAAGAAACAGAGTAAAAACAGAACCAAAATAGAATAAGAACAGTACAAGAATGGAACAAGAACAGAACAAAACAGAACAAAACTCTTAATACATGACTTTGAGACTGTTGTGACTGAAGAAATGTAAAAGTGGTCTAAGAGCTACTAGACAAAAACCTGTGTATAAAAAACCTAGTAGGAAAAAACATACTACAGGGAAAACCATACAGGTTCAAAATATAAGTTTAACTATAATCTACAATTAATTAAAAGTAAAATTAAAGAAAAACAGAAGATAGAGTAGAACAGGATCAGAATGTTGTTTAGAATATTATAAGGGGTTAATAGAAGGAGGTGAATTCAAGAAAGTATGGAACACATAAGTCTATAGTAGTTATTGATTTCATTAGCTGGACTGAAGTTTTCAACAAGACATGTGACTAGAATCAAGAGTATAGTGTAGGCAAAGTACAGAACCAAGTAGAATACTGTAATGTAAAGACAGGAGACTGATCTATTGAGTTTAGCTACAATATAGGATCCTCCTTGTGTACAACAGACTACTATGTATGGTCTGAGATAGTGTAGCTTAGTTTTTTGTCTGAGATCCATTTGTGATTTAGAGTTGTGTATGAGGACAAGTTGACTAGGTTTGAAGTTAAAATCTTTAATTAAGTGTTTGTGTGTTTCTTCAAATTGTTAGAGAGAAGTGATCCAGTCTACATGAATACATTCTACAATAGCTTGAAGATTGGCCAGACGTTTCTAGAGTTAACATACTTGAGTAGTAATGAGTTCTGTTGTTGTCATGAGTTTGTCTAGTGTTAGGGTAAGATACATTACTTCTGTAATATTGAATAGGAGAAGTGGTTCAACACTATAAACAATAAAATAAGGAGACATACTAGTTGTGTAACAGATCATAATCCAATCCAACCAAAAGACAGAATGTGTGTATTCATACTATCATAGTTTATTCCCTTTAGTAGCCTTCATAAGGGCTTCCTGTATATTAAAGTAGTAGTATTTAATAATACTATTAGTTTAAGAGTTGTATACACTAATACAGATGTGATTAATGTAGTATTGGTTGTAAAGCCAATCTAGTACAGTAATAAACAGGGTTCTGTTGTTAGTAACAAGTTCTGAGCACACACTAAATCAACAGAGAATATTTTCAAAAATGAATTGTCTAATACTTTGTCTAGTCTCAGAACAAAGTAGGCAGTGAAACAATCAGCATCATGCTAAGAACTGTACATCACATGCAGACAATCACAGCAATCAATTCTGAACACCCACGTGACTCATAGAAGCCTACTCCAAGAACACCCAACTATTCTGCATTGCAAGCATTTGCAAACAGAACCACAAGAGTGTGCAGTCTCAGAATTGGCTTACACACATTGTTTTCTCCACAGGATGTACAGATCATGTGCTTATCATGGGCTCAGAACACAAGTTGTGTCACAGTGAGTGGCTCAGCAAACCATTATGTCATCATTGCCCAGATCAAAGTACTGTGATCTTCCAATCAGATAGGACATTGGGGCAATCAAAGTGTTGATCTCAGGAGACTGCCAGAAATCTTGGAACTCTCCACACTTTGTCTGTACCAATCAGATGATAACAGCATGAGAACCTTCTATTTCTTTTGATGTAAATCTTGCTTTTCCCTTTTGCA
>NW_006760397.1:762112-769626 GCF_000271605.1 Fomitiporia mediterranea MF3/22 | reverse complement strand
TTTTCTTTTGTTCAGTCATGACACTTCCCTGTTAGTACTACACTTTTCCAGAACTCAGAAAACTATAAATACAGCTACTCATGTACTAGATACAGGGGGAATTCAGATAGTTCACCCATTGATTTAGCTCTTGTCTCTCGTCTTGAAGTCCTCTAGTGTGAGGCATAGTTTTAGTCTTCATCATTTTCCATATCAGATTGTTTGTTGTGTACTTTGCAAAGTGCACTTTCTGTTATTCACATCACTCTTCTGAGGTTGCAACTGTGCCAGAAGAACTTGCACCCATTCAGAACCACTCTAGTCTCCTAAGACTTGTGGTTTAGCTCCCCCTCAAACTTAACAAATCACCTGTGATCTTCTCTTAGACACTTCACAGGAGTTTCATCTGGAGCCCACTGTAAGGGGGGTTTCCATAGTTAAACAACATGAGTTCCAACAGTTCTCAGCATCCCAAACAGGTTTCTCAGACACCAGCCTATGGGCTTAGGTCAACTCAGTCACAGTCAGCACTAGTACCTGTATTGAGCAGAACATGCCAATCTGCTAGAATCCAATTGTACTGCAAAACGTCCAATAGTCCAAACACTAGAAGTACAGAATCCAATATTGCAGAAACCTTAGGAACACTATCAGAACAGCAGAGTGCTCGAGTCAGTAACAAAGAGGAGGAAGAAGAAGACCTTGTAGCAACATCACTCAATCCCCAAGTAATTGATTTCTGAATTTGTAACAAACTGCTGCATTTCATGTCCCCAGAATTGTGTACAGGATTGCTAGCTACCCTGCAACCTTCCCAAATCACATCAACATCACAACTGACTGTAACTGGCATGCTACATTGCAGAAGAGCACAGTTGTCTCTACAGGAAACAGAGACAGTCCAGCAGCCAGTATCTTCACTCACACTAGCAACCAGCATATTGTTAGCAACACAGCTCCAATTACAGCAACAGTAACTTGCAAGTGACACACAACTACTTTAGCAACTACAAGTAAACACACAAATTCTATCACAACCAAGACTGGCAGTACAGCCAATGGCCACATTGAATGTTCCAAAGCTGCCTCATTACAGAGCACATGATGTACTGTCCTTTGACAGAACCAAGCCCTGAGAATTGTGGAGGTATTTTGCAGACGTGGAAAGTCTTGCAAACAAATGCAACATAGCCAGAGCAGATATCATTCTGCTCATGATGAAGTATGTGCCTGTAGAAGTGGAGGATTTGTGGGATAATGCAGATAAAATGTCTTGGGATACATTTAAGACAGGAGTAATTGCATATTACCCAAGTCTCAAGACAGGAGCACAATATGCCAGAAGTGACTTGGATGCTGTAGTACAGAAATGGGCAGAAAGAGGAATTACAAATAGGGACAATTTGGGAACATACCACCAAGAGTTTACACTCATAGCAACCTATTTGACAACTAACAATAAGCTGTCACCAGAGGAATCTTGCTGTGTTTTTCTGCATGTGTTCTGTGGAGCAATCACAGAAAAACTGATACAGAAGTTAGAAATCAAGTATCTGGACCATGAGGACAGACTTGTGTACAATATCATGCAAGTTGTAGCTGTAGCAGGGTTGATCCTCAGGGGATCTACACTCACAGCAGTTAGTGGATCAGATACACTTGCAAGTCAGCCTGTGATTCTGGTCAAACAGGAAGAAGTTAATTTGACAAGCATTGTGGAAGTGCTTCAGAGTCTGCAATTACAAGTAGAGTCAATGAAGCAAGGCCCAAGATCAGGAGGAGGAGGATACAGTGGAGGTTCAGGCAGAGGATCAGGAAACAGAAGTTGCACGTTTTGTGGAGAATCTGGACATTTTATACACAGTTGCTCAAAAGTGTCAGAATACATTACAAACAGGAAGTGCACACAGAGCCCAGACAATAAAATTATCATAGTCAACAGAAACACCATTTCTGGGATAGGGTGGACCTTGAAGGAAAAGGTTGATAGCTACTTTCCATTGTCACAAATGTACTCTGTTAGTTTTGTAGAAGCTGCACCAGTTGTAGTACACAGTCCAGGAGCTCCTGTACCAGTTACAATGGTAGAGGTTGATGAAGAAGAAGAGGAGGAGGTAGAGAACCTTGTAGAGCTTGAAAGGCTTGAAGTAATGCTTGGAGAAGCCTGTAAGAAGGTTGCAGAACAATTGAAAGCAAAGGATGTGAAGGGGAAGGGAAAGCAAGGGCATGATTACAAAGTAGTGAAACCCACAGATATCAGACCAGTGCCAGCAAGTATGCACTGAGACACAACTGGGACAAAGGAGTACCCATACTGCTACATTACACTAATTGAGGACCCAGAAATAGCTGGAAGAGTTTTAGATTGTAGCTTGGACCAGGAAGTGTGTATTACACAGTAGGAGTTGCTTGTATTGTCTCCAGAGCTTCAGAAGAAGACTTGCAAATTAGTAACATTGAGGCACTGAATGGATGGAAACACTACATTCTACAGTAGAGAACTGCCTGTTACAGGATCAAACAATAGTGGGCTGTAGCAGTATTACATCATGTTGGCAGAAGTTAACCATTCACTTCCACTCTATACACTTGAGGCAATAGTAGACAGAAAAATTGAGGTAGATTGTGTACTGGACCAGGGATCAAGTGTAAACATAGTTCAAGCTGATGTATGGGAAGCATTAAAGATTCTGTTGGATTGCAATATGGCTGTTATGCTTGAAACAGTAGACACTGGTCAGGGATTGACTGTAGGACAGATTCTGAGGTTGTGACTCTCTATGGGAATGCTTCACATAGATATTACAGCACAAGTTGTGCAGAAAGCTCTGTTCAGGATCTTGCTAGGTAGACTGTTCTTTGTGACTACAGAATGTGAAACTAAAGATTTTGCAAATGGGGAGCAGCACATAATGCTTTAGGACCTGAATGATCTGTCAAGGAGGTGGTCTCTGTCCACCAGAGTGAGGGCACTGTAATACAAGCCAGAGACAGATTTTTGAGAAGCATCAAGGAACCAGAAACACTGCAATTCTGGGGAGATGCACATATAGCAAGCAGATTAGGAACAAACAAGCAGAAGAGTAATAGTAAGGTAATGATTCTATACAGAGGAAGAGACAAAGGAAATAGAGTAAATGTGAGAAAGGATTGTAGTCAGGGATCACAAGTCACAGAATCATGGATGATAGAGGTAGTAGAGTCATGGAAGTCAGTAATTCTTGATGCACTGGATGACAAACTTGACACAGTTTTGTGAGCTTACAAGAAAGTTGCAAATAAGGTGCACCCTGTACCCAGAGTGCTTCTAGAGGAGTTCTGCATAGTCAGACGACAGCACCCCAATCCTCTAACCAGAATGCCTATATTACCAACAATACTACAGCCCTTTGTACCTACCAGCCAACTTACAGAAGAGCAGATGCAAGCAATTAGAGAATTGTGATTAGGATTCCTATGACTGGAAGAATGGAAACTTGCAGAAAACTTATTAATGCTACAGTCAGAAGTGTTTGCATGGATGGAAGAGGAGTGAGGAACATTGGACCCTATACACTTTGATCCTATTCAAATTCTGACTGTAGAGCATGTACTATGGGTAGAGAAAAGTATTCTGATTGTATGCAGAATCAAGAAGAGGGTGATTGAGTTGTTGAAGGAGAAGTTGTGTAACAGAGTGATAGAACCATCAAATTCCTCCTATTGATTGTGATGGTTTTGTGTCACAAAGAAAGACAGAGTATCCTTGCAATTTATTATTGATTTGTAGAGGTTAAATGCAGTTACAATAAAGGACACAGCTGTTCCACCAAACATGAAACTAATCACAGAAAGCTGCAGAGGTTGTGCATGCTATACACAACTCAATTTGCATATTGTGTTTGATCAGAGGAGTTTGGATGAGCAGTCTAGAGATCTGACAATGTTCCAGATGCCTCTAGGGACGTTTTGCTTGACAGTATTGCCAATAGGTTACACTAACTCAGTACAGATTCTGCATAATGACTTAGTGTTTATTCTTTGTAATGAGATTCTAGATGTTACAAACCCATACACAGACAATGTTCCAGTAATTGGACCCTGCTCAAGATATGAGAAAGCAGACAGAACGGAGGAAACGCTTCCTGAGAACAAGGGAGTACAGAAGTTTGTTTACAAGCATCTGATGGACATAAACCAGATTTTGCAGAGAGTGAAAGCTGTAGGAGGGACGTTTTCTGGAAAGAAGATGACACTTTGTAACAAATCTGCAATATTTGTTGGGCATAAGCTGACGTATTTGGGAAGAGAGGCTGAAGAATTGCAAATACAGAAGGTTAGGGATTGGCTGCCTTGTGAGAGTGTTACAGAAGTACAGGGATTCCTTGGAACAGTAGGAGTGCTTTGTGTTTTTATTTGGAATTATGCAAAGTTAGTGTAACCACTCAATTGACTCACACAAAAGAACTTGATATTCAATTGGAATGATGAAGCACAGAAATCTATGGACACACTCAAGGAAGCAGTTTTACATTGCCCTGCACTAACACCAATCAACTATGAGTCAGAGTATCTGGTAGTTTTAGTAGTAGATTTGTCTATCATCAGAGTAGGATGGTATATTGGTCAGGAGCACCTGGATCACAAACAGAGAATAAATCAATTCAGATTGATTAACTGGAACACAACACAAGCACAATATTCTCAAGCAAAAATAGAGCTGTTCAGACTTTATTACACACTTCACACATCACACATATATCTCATAGGCATCAAGAAATTAATTGTAGAAATAGATGCTTCATACATAAAGGGAATGATCAATAAGCCTGACCTACAGCCTAATGCTACAATCAATTGCTGGATAGCTGGTATTTTGCTATTTGATTTCGAGTTCTGCCACATTCCTGCATCAGACTTCAAGTGTACAGACAGATTATTACAATGCTGAGCAGCACCCAAAGACCCCCCAGACAACAACACCTATGAAGACTGGATTGACAAGTCATACAGATTTTACACAGCAGAAATAGAATCTATGTAACACAGACATCAGCTGGAAACTTGCAGGGCTACAGAACACAAAGCCTTGTTAGTCAAGTGTGTAGAAACACAGTCCTGGGTTTCAGATGCAACATGCTAGGAGACACACAACAACATTATTGACAAATCATTTCAAGTAAACAAGGACACACTACAGGCAACACAATCCAGCAGACTGTAACATAGATTATTCCTGGAAGTCATTATTCTGAAACAGAACTAGAATTGAATATGTCAAGATAAACTGGAACAACCCAATCCAGAATGTAGAAGAGCAGAAGGTGTAGCAGACAAAGGAGTACATGAGTAGGAACCTGGAGGAGAGTCTTACAGAGTTGTGGGAACTGAGGAGGTAGAGGGAGCGGATGACAAAGCAGAGGGTGACAATCTAGAGCTGATAGGGGTTGTGCACAGTATCTGCAGTAACAAGGCTGAGGGTTTGGACACAACAGTAGAATGATTTCCACAATCACCAACTGCTGAAAGGCAAGAAGCAAGACTGAAGGCTGTGAAAGAGTATCTTGGCTTGCTCCACAAACCAAGCAGAATTGCAGATGCTGATTTTCTGACACTTATACAATACACAGTACAGTTCTTTGTACAGAACAACAAGATCTGGCATCAAGGTCCTGAAGGAAAGTATCAGATTGTGCTAGATAAGGACAGGAGATGGGAGTTGGTTAGGATAGCACACAAAGACTTAGGACACAAGGGAATCTTTGCAGTATGAGCCTGTTTACTGGATTGGTTCTGGTGGCCATCTCTTGCAGAAGACATTAAGTACTTTATTAGGACTTGTCATGTATGTCAGACTCAGCAGATGCAACAAGTGCTGATTCTACTGAGTATTCTGGAGATTGCACTGCTTTTCCAAAAGATCCACATAGATACAAAGGTTATGCTGAAAGCAGGAAGATTCTGATATATTGTACACACACACTGTTCATTATCAGGGTATCCAGAGTTTCACATGCTTCAGGCAGAGAACAGAAGGATGATAGGACAGTTCATCTTTGAAGAACTTCTATACTGATACAGGGCATGTCCTGAGCTTGTAACAGACAACAGAACACCTTACATTGTAGTGCTGGACTATTTGCAAGAACAGTACCACATCAATCATATTCAGATTTCTGTGTATAACTCCTGTACAAACAGAGTTATTGAGTGGAAACACTTGGCTGTACAGGAAGCAATTGTAAAGACAGTAGGAGACAATATTGGACATTAGTATAAGTACACACATTCTGTGTTCTGGGCAGAGCAGATTACAATTCAGAAAGCAACTGGATATTCTCCTTATTACCTTGTTCATAGAGTAGAGCCAATATTACCATTTGACCTGAATGAGGCAACATATTTGGTTCCACCTGAAGGATTGCTACTAACAACAGAGGAACTGGTAGTAATATGAGCACAACAATTGCAGAAGAGACCAGACAACCTTACACAAATGATGGAATGTGTTTGGAATGCCTGCAAAAGATACACAAAGCATTTTGCAGAAGTCAATTGTAATCAGATCAAGGACTACAACTTTGCTCCAGGTGTACTAGTGCTAATCCACAATTCAAAAGTGAGCAACAACTTAGGATGAAAGATGAAACTGTAATACCTCAGACTGTTTGTAATGGTGCAAAGAACGAAAGGAAACACTTATGTTGTAGCAGAATTGGACAGAGCAGTGGCCAAGTTACATATTGCAGCATTTTGCCTAATTCTGTATTTTCTGTGTTCACATTTAACAGTTCCTATCTTGTGTCTCATCAAGGCTGCAGAACTAATGCTGGAAGATGCAGAACTGTACAGGACTAGTTGCAAGGATATGAATGATCTAGACAACTGTGCTTCGGATGCTACACTTGAAGTAGAACCAAGCACAGAAGTCACAGACTCCTGATCCGAGAATGTGCAATTTTTCAATATACCCTCCCAGTCTTGTACTGGAAACTAAAATATAGGGATTGATTCCCTACCAGCAACACCTAACAGTTGTGTAAATCTGTAAATACTGTGTTCTACTGTAGTTCCCTATGCTTTGTTACATTTTATATTCACATACTTTCAATCTTCTGTTACATTCCTTCTCATTTATAATAAATTGCAAAAAGCCCATACAACATTCTATAAGCATATAAACCTTTATACAAATTATGATTCTTTTCCACCTATTCCCATCCTATTCCACTAGTTCTATACATAAATCATAAAAATATCCATCCATCTATTCCATTCCTCTTAACTCTCTATTTTATCTATTTTCCTATCCATTCCATCCATTTCTGTTCCATTCTGTTTATTCCTTACGTTTCTGGTTTTTTTTCATAAAAACAAAACTGGACTTTTATTTCTCTACTTTCTACCCTGTTCTATTTCCTACTCTAACTCTTCCACCCTACTATCTACAGAGGCTTCTGCTGCCATGGCTAAGAAGTTGATACCCTGCCTCAGAGTCATGATCTTTGCATCAAACTCGTTCTTCATCATCATCAGCTGCAACTCCAGGTTGTTCA
>NW_006760397.1:754532-761750 GCF_000271605.1 Fomitiporia mediterranea MF3/22 | reverse complement strand
TCCACTAGTTCTATACATAAATCATAAAAATATCCATCCATCTATTCCATTCCTCTTAACTCTCTATTTTATCTATTTTCCTATCCATTCCATCCATTTCTGTTCCATTCTGTTTATTCCTTACGTTTCTGGTTTTTTTTTCATAAAAACAAAACTGGACTTTTATTTCTCTACTTTCTACCCTGTTCTATTTCCTACTCTAACTCTTCCACCCTACTATCTACAGAGGCTTCTGCTGCCATGGCTAAGAAGTTGATACCCTGCCTCAGAGTCATGATCTTTGCATCAAACTCGTTCTTCATCATCATCAGCTGCAACTCCAGGTTGTTCAGCTCCTTGGTCATCTGTGAGTGGAGGTTGCAGACTGTTCTGGCTTCACTATGTGTGATTGGAGGGATGACAGAACACAGGTTCTGAGTTGTACTGTGCAATTCTGCAGTTTGCCCCCTAGTCTTACACTGGATTCCCTTCAGGCTACATCTGGAGTGGTGGAATATGTACACTGTGCACTGGTTTTCTACACAAACAATCACCATTGACACAGTCAAAAATAAGATTGAAACAGACTTACTTGGATTACTGTGGTACAGCCAATCCATCACAGTCTAGCAAGTGGATCCCTGAGGACCCTTGTGCCTCTCTGCACACTTCACACACTCAGGCATGTGGAAGACCATTCCCTCTGCCCAATCCAGAGGGATATCCTTGTCCTCCTTGCTTGAAGACTCTACCATGACCTTCTGGTTTTTCACATACATTTCCTTGCTAGAGACCAGAATCTCCACCTCTACAATGGTGCACTTCTTGCTTGGGAGCACTAGTACTGGCTCTAAACAACAAAATGGAGTCAGTATACCCAGAAAATCAACTACCCCTCATCCACATTACCTTTTTCCTTGCTTTTGTCCTCTTTCTTCTTTTCCAGCTTTGTAACTGCTTGAGGAACTAGGAGAAACATTGTATTAGCTTGGCACAATTTGTTAGCCATACTTGTACTTACTGACTATGACTTGTTTCTCCTTCCCATCCCTTCTTGTATTGACCTTCTCTTTCTCTGCAACTGGCTTTTTCTTTTCCAGTTTTGCAACTTCTTCAGGAACTAGGCAAAGACAACATTAGTAGTACACAATTCATTAGCTATATGTTTAATTCATACCTGGCTTGTTCCCCTTTTCTACTACCACCTTTGACCTTTCTGCATTTGCAACAGCATCAGAACCTGTGTAAACAGTTAGTTATCACACACAATTTGTTAGCCATACTTGCACACATACCTTTGGACCCCTCCTTTTCCTTCCTATCCTTCTGCTTTGTTGCTGACTGTACCAAGGCTGTAGCCTTCTCCTTCTCCTTCTCCTTCTCCCTCTCCTTCTCCTTCTCCTTCTCCTTCTCCTTCTCCTTTCCCCTCTCCTTCTCCTTCTTTGCCTTGGCCTGAGCCTCTTCCTTAACCTTGGCCTGTATTGCTTTCTCAGCCTCTACCTTTGCTTTAGCCCTAGCAGCAGCTTTGTCCTCCTTTGCTTTTGCAAGCTCCTCTGCTGTTGCCTTACAATCTACAAGATGTTCTGTGTCAGTAGACAGATTGGAAATCAGGAAATAGGAGACTTACTGCCAGATTGACCCTCCACTGGCACAGACAAAACCTCCTCACCCTCCAAATTGTTGTCATTGTGAGCATCATTGTCTGAGCTCTCTTCATCTTCAGACTCAGGATCCATGGTCAATCTGTCAGTTTCCTCCTTTACAACCTTGTCCTCTGGTTTGTTTTCTGTGTCAGAACCTGTGGAGCACATTAGTATATGAGCCAGAGACAATGCACTTCACAGAGGTACTCACCAAGTGTATGTTTGACTAGCTTGTCATCCACGTCCATTCCCTTGCTGGCTACTATGTTGTTGCACACACAATTTCCAAGGAAAATCACAAAATCAGTATAAAAAGAGTGGAAAAGAGTGTAACACTTACTGTTGGATTTGCTGGGGAGCAGTAATGACATGGTGAGAGTGATGGAAGGAAGCAGGAAGAATAAGCAACAATGTTCACACACACACAGAACTTACATTCAGCCTGCCAATCATTAAATCAACCATGTGACTGCAGACAGTCACAAGCAGACGTGCCAGGAGATGAAACAATCAGCATCATGCTAAGAACTGTACATCACATGCAGACAATCACAGCAATCAATTCCAAACACCCATGTGACTCATAGAAGCCTACTCTGAGAACACCCAACTATTCTGCATTGCAAGCATTCACAAACAGAACTGCAAGAGTGTACAGTCTTGGAATTGGCTTACACACATTGTTTTCTCCACAGGATGTATGGATCATGTGCTTATCACAGGCTCAGAACACAAGTTGTGTCACAGTGAGTGGCTCAGCAAACCATTACATCATCATTGCCCAGATCAAAGTACTGCAATCTTCCAATCAGATAGGACATTGGGGCAATCAAAGTGTTGATCTCAGGAGACTGCTGGAAATCTCAGAACTCTCTGCACTTTGTCTGTACTGATCAGATGATAATGGCATGAGAACCTTCTATTTCTTTCAATGTAAATCTTGCTTTTCCCTTTTGTATAACATTTCCTGTGGCTAGAATGCAGACCACTTAAATTTTCCTCATACATTTTCACCCTATTTTCTTCCAACCTCTGGCAAAAGGTTCTCTTATTTGTTCTTGTATATTTTGTTATTTTTCTTTTGTTCAGTCATGACACTTCCCTGTTAGTACTATACTTTTCCAGAACTCAGAAAACTATAAATACAGCTACTCATGTACTAGATACAGGGGGAATTCAGATAGTTCACCTATTAATTTAGCTCTTGTCTCTTGTCTCAAAGTCCTCTAGTGTGAGGCATAGTTTTAGTCTTCATCATTTTCTGTATCAGATTGTTTGTTGTGTGCTTTGCAAAGTGCACTTTCTGTTATTCACATCACTCTTCCAAGGTTGCAACTGTGCTGGAAGAACTCACACTCGTTCAGAACCACTCTAGTCTCCTAAGACTTGTGGTTTAGCTCCCTCTCAAACTTAACAAATCACCTGTGATCTTCTCTTAGACACTTCACAGGAGTTTCAGCAGAACTCAGGGTAACTAGAGAGTGTACATCATACATGAACAATGTATTAGAACCCTCCTACTTTTAGTATGAACTTAGTGTTGATGTGTACCTTAGTAAATAACAGGGCAATCTTTAGAATGCTAGAAGGAATCAGGATTTAAGTTGTCTGATAGAGTTAGCATTTGTAGTAAGTGTAAATATAGTACTTGACATTGAGTCTGAGGCTAGGCTACTAGAAGTAGTTAAGAAGTCTAGCCTAGACAGAGTAGACTCCTTTATGTTTAAGATTGTTATACACAGCCTTAACAAGATTCTATTATTGGTCAGGTTCTATTACAAGTTAGTAGTTACTGTTCCAGGTTTTCTGTCACAGTCAGCTAGTCTTAATAAAGAAAGTGGTTGTATAGTAAACAAAGGTGGTGAATTTGTGATTTTTCATCCTAGACAGTCAGAGGCATGTTTCTAGAAAGGTCTTAACTTGTCTAAGACAATATTCTCTAGTATGTGTGTGATTAGTTGTTAGAAATGTTTCAGAAGGTTTTGTTTTGTTTAGAACAGTAAACACAGAACTGTAACAGAAGGTGTAAGCTTAGTTAATCCATTCCTCAAAGTCATCTTCTTCTTCTAGGTCAGCTTCAGTGTGTAGACATTAAGACAGTCCATTAGTACAAGCAAACTGTAGGGCCAGAATGTGTTAAAACTCAAAGTCAAACAGTAGGATTCTAGTGATCCATCTGTTAATTGTAGCATTTGGCTGTAGGTCTGGGTTATTTATTATACTCTTAACATAGACAGTATCTATTTCTACTACTAACTTCCTCACTCTAATAAGGTGAATTTGTAGGGCACAGAGTGTGTAGAACAATCTAAAGAGTTTAATCTTAGCTTGAGAGTATTAGGATTACACTTTGTTCCAGTTAATCAATTCAAATTGGTTGATTTGACAATAACTGTCAAGGTGCTCTTGTCTAAGATAGAATCCTACACTAATGATAGATGAGTCAACAGTAACAATAACCTTCATGTCTGACTTGTAGTTAATAGTACATAAGGTAGGGTAATTAATAACAGTATCTTTGAGTTTGTCCATCACTACTATGTGTTCTGAACAGAACTCAAACAGAACATTGTACTTAGTCAAATGTATGAGTAGTCTAGTAAGCTAAGCAAAATTTTGAATAAACATACAGAGGACACTTACAGTTCTGAGGAATCCTCTAACTTTAGAGTTGGATCAACATACAGGCTAGTCACAGATTTTCTGGACTTTTGAATCTTCTAGCTCTCTTCTAGTATAGGTACACTTATGGTCTAAAACAGTTGTGTACAGTCAGAATGTACACAGTTTCAGACTAGAGAATGTTCTATAAACTACTTTAACTCACTGTATAACACAGTTTAGGTTGTAAGTGTGTTCCTACATGAATCATTAGATACTAGGGTTTCTGAGAACAGTTTTGTACATTCTGTCTAGAAGTTCATATCTTATAGTTCTACCTTTAACATAAACACTATTAGTATAGGGTTGTACTGTATTAGGAATTTTGTCCTGTAAAATAAAAGTAATATTACTATACATAATTTGAAAAGAATTAGTATAACCTATTAGAATAATAGTAAGTCAGAATGTTCTGAGTAGTGCCTGAAACATTGTAAGATTGTAAGAGTATTCATTGAGAGAATGTTGGTTGAAGGCAACAAAGAGATCTAGTGTAGAGTAAATGGCCCTTCTAGAGAAGGATTCAACAACCTGTTTAATCATTAGAGGTATGAATAAGTCTTGGATCAAAACTTGGTTGAGTTCCTGAAGGTTGTGGACTAGACACAGAGACTTTCTATCTTTCTTTACTATAGTAAACTATTAGGAACAGTAAGATGAGTTTGACAGCTCATAAACTCTAGTAGTAATTTTGTCTTTAAGAATTTTCACAACTGTGTTAAGATTTCCCTGTAGAATCTGAATGTTCCTTAGTACTTATAGAATATATAGAATAGTCAGAATCATTATTAGATTAAAGTATTCTGGGTTTAGAGCACCTTTCTCAAGCTTGTTCCAGGCAAAGGTATCCTTATACATTAAAATCAGGTTGATCAAAAGCTAGCACTCTTCTAGCTAGAGGAAGTTGTATGGATTAATGTTAAGAGATTCTATACATTCTTGTATGAATCAGTATGTTATAACAAACAGTTTAGGGTGTAACAGTAGTTCTAGCATGTCCTTCAACAGATTAGAATGCTTCTATTAAACAATCTAAAACTCTTCTGAGAGAGTTCTAACAACTAGTCTAACCTTCTTTACTACCTTCTTATATACAAATATGTTTTCTCTAGGACTGTCAGGTGTGTATAGAACAAAGGGGTCTAATTCTAGGGCAGGCAACAGGGTGGCTGAACAACTAAGGAGTGGATTAACTATAGTAGAGACTAGTGTGTGTCTATTGTAGGATAGTATGTGTGTGTTAGGAATTGTAGCTTTAGTAGTATTAGAACTCAAATTAGGACACTGTTTGTTCTGAACACTAAGGGGCTGATTGACTAATACAGGAGTTGAGAGATTAGTAATTACTACAAATCCTTGTTTGTCATGTTTCTGAGAAACAGTTTGTGTTCTAGTCATAACTTAGCACTTCTGTTAACAATCTAAGGGATCTGATAGTATTATAGATTAGTTACTGTTAATAAAGTTCTTTGTTTTACATTCTATAATAGTAAAGAATGGTTGACCTAGGAGAGCCTTAAACAGGGCTTGACAAACAACTTGAGCTTAGAGAGTAATGTCAACTCTAGTAATATTAATCTTTACATTCTCAACAGTACTGAGTGTTAACACTTGTCTAGAGTTAGTAGTTTTAAGTATAATTGTAAGATTAGAATACAGATGGATTCTGAGACATTTTTATACATTCTTACAAATAATACAGAGTATTACTCCTTAGTTTAGAATATAGTAGATTTCTTTAGTATCTTCAAAGATGGCTTTGACTGTATGTAATAGTATAGTCTATTTTACAACTGACTCTAGACTCTACACATACTGTAAGACTTAAGCTACAATTGTGTCTTCAGAAGTTGTTAGTTCTTTTTAACAAGCATAGCAGGAGTGCCCCAAGTACTCTCTCTTATTGAGACATCAAGCAAGTATCTACCTTATATACTACATAGTAAAGTCTGATAATCTGAGACATTCCAAGTGCAGTAATTCTACATAAGGCAATTAGGGATTTCCTAATCCAGAGTGCAATCTAATACTCCCCTTCAAGCATTAATTAAGAACTAAGACTGTATGCCTAATAGTTTGTTTAGATGCTTGATCTGCAGGACGTGGAGAGCCTTTGTAAGGATGTCTGCTAATTGGTTCTGTGATTGAACATAGCATACATCAATGTATTTGTTTTGAATGTAACATTACACAAAGTCTTTTTGTAAATCAAGATGTTTAGTGCAAGCATTGTACATTATTTTGTTAGACTTTACAGTCTTTATTGCACCTTGATTATTACAATAAATTGTAATGGGTGCCAATTCAGTCTGCAGTACTTCTTCAGCAAATCGTTTGAGCCAAATGGCTTCTTGAGTAGCATATGCTAGTGCTTGCAACTCTGCTTTGTAAACAGATAGTGGTACCAGGTTTTGCTGTTTGCTTGACCAAGATATGGTTAATTTAGCTAATTGAAAGATGTAGCTGTTTATTGCTTTATGTCCTTCCATCATTCGTCTGTCTGTATCACAATAGCCTCATAGTTTTAAGGTGTTTGTGCTTCCAAGTTGAAGCTAACAATTCGTTGTATATTTTAAATACACAAAGCAATGTTTCACTACTTTGTAGTGATGCGTTTGGGGCTTTTGTAAGTAGTGTGCTAATTGCCCAGTAATATAAGATATGTCTGGCTGTGTGCAGTCTGCAACATATCTTAACAATCCTACCATATTCATGTATGGCATTGTTTCATTATTACTTTCGTTTGTATCATACATATTGTTTGTATTGTTAGATAGATCTATTCCAGGAGTAATAGGTGTTTGTAGTGCCTTTTTGTTTTCAAAGTGGTAACACTTGATTATACTTTCAATATAATGCTTTTGCTGTAAGCTAATTGTTTGTTGTGGTCTATCTCAGCTTATTTCAATACCAAGTAGCTAATGTATTTGTTACC
>NW_006760397.1:732899-747481 GCF_000271605.1 Fomitiporia mediterranea MF3/22 | reverse complement strand
ACTTCTGGCAACATGGAAGTGTATACACCTAGTGTTTAACAAGGTTCTACTGTCTTGATACTATGATCTGGGTTTTCCTTTGCAACAAAGACCCCTACTGCCTCTACTAGAACTCATTGGGTTCTGAACCAGAATACAAAGTAGAATATGTAGCAGATGCCAAGCTGGTGCACAGAAAGCTCAAGTTCCTTATTCACTAGAAGGGATACCCAGTTGAAGAACACACTTGGGAACCTGCTGAGAATCTCACCCATGCTGCTAAGGTGATCTGAGACTTCTATCAACTTCATTCAGGTGCTCTGTGTCAACTCTGCCTCACAGATTTCCAAACCCTACTGTTCCAACCTATGCCTGAGCCACTGACTGAGCCTAATGCTCACCAATCAGGATGATTGGTTTTAGAGGAGGGGTGATGTTACAGTTCTCTACTCTTGTACCTTCAGTTCTGAGGGTTCTGCACCCTTCTGTACCAGAACTTAGGACTTCTGTCCCTCAGGAGCACTGTCTATGAACTATATGTGTGCTGACTCTTACTACTACCCTTCCTTACTTCATCATTCCATTCCTTTGACCACCCCTTCATTCTTTGTATCATTCTATGGTCTCTTACCCTTTATCCATCCCTTCATTCTTTGTACCTTTATCTTTAACATTCCTTTCTTTCATTCTTCATGGCTCATCATTCTTAGTGGCTCATGCTCCCTGAGTACTCTTGTGTAGTTTAGTATATATAGGTGTATGAGATCAGACTGGTCCTGTAGTCTTGATCTCATCTACTCCAGGTAGTCCTGTACTCTTAGGCTCACTCTATATACCCTACTCTTGTCTCACTCTCTCTCTCTGCCTGTTCTGCAAGTTCTGACTATGTTCCAGTGCTCACATTCTGTATTTCTGTTGTGTAGGATAGTTGTAGCCTGGGTCCCCTTGCTGAGCCTTTGGGTCCCCTCTATGCTGTTGCTGACACTTTTAACAAGCATAGCAGGAGTGCCCCAAGTACTCTCTCTTATTGAGACATCAAGCAAGTATCTACCTTATATACTACATAGTGAAGTCTAATAATCTGAGACATTCCAAGTGCAGTAATTCTACATAAGGCAATTGGGGATTTCCTAATCCAGAGCACAATCTAATAGTTCTAGAGGTTCTGTTAAGACAAAGTGTGTAGTAGTATTCAGAACTTACCTAGTGGATGACAGTTCCTTGACTTGCTTTTGGACATTAGGTACAATTGACAACAGCTCCTTTAGAGTAAGACTAATACTAGAATCTATAATGTGAGAGACTATCTGCTAGACAATGACAGGGTCTTTAATAGGAGAGAGATTATAGTACTAATATGATTCTAGTAGTAGTCTAGTAGTAGGCTTGTTAGTATACTTTAATCTGTCAAGCTTTAGGGTCTGACTTACTTTAGTAGATTGTGTAGACTTTAGTTCTAACTTAGGTTCTTTGTCCTTCTTCTTCAGAACACTTGTTGTTCTGTGCCTTAAAACCTTTACTCTGTCAAACTTGAGCTTCTTACTAGTAGTGACTTTCTTCTTTACCTTTCTAAGTAAGACTTCAAGTCTTTCAACCTTGTATTCTACTTTTAAGACTTTTTTAATATATATAGCTAGAATAGTAAACAATATTTAGGATACTAGTACTAGTTTTACAATTTTGAGGAGGGACACTATATGTAGTAGTATGTTCTATACTACATTTTAGGAGACTTAGGCATGCTTTCTAGAGTTGGTTGTGTAATACTAGTTAAAACAATCTATAAGTAAACAGTCTTAGATTGTTAACAGAACAAAAGATCTGTCAGAGAGAACAACCTTTCCAGATGTGTTCTAGATACACTTTCTGTTGTAAATGAACTTATTAACCTTTAGACACAAGTGAATAAAGTGTCTGTCTTCTTTACAGAAGGAGCAGTTTGTGTTGTAGAGTAGCCTTATAGATTGTGTAGATTGTGTAGATTGTGTAGATTGTATACCTGTGTTTCCTACAAACAGGGAACTAGTCTTACATTCAAACAAGTCTAACTTGCTTTAGAATGAGTAGAGTAAATTAAGGATAGTAGCTATGTTTGTGTCTTCTTTCTTTATTTGAATAGTTTCAAAACTCATTATTCTAAACATATTAGCTGTCTTTCTAGAGTATTATAAAGCTATACCTCTCTATATAAGCTTGACAGTCTTAACAACTTTAGTGTATGTGTAGGCTATACAACTGTTATAGTTAGGGTTGTAAGCTAGTAAACAGAGAGTTAGCTGATCTTTGAAGGCACCTATAATACTGTTAAGAAATACTTTGTTCTAGTCTTCTTCTATAATTTCTTTCTTTAAGACTAGGAAGCTTACTATCTTCTAGAATTTGTACTAGTACTCTACAAACTCCTCTCAGTTCTGGATTCTAGTAATAGTCTATTGTTAGACTAGGATACAGAGATTATTCTTTGTATAATAGTAATCACAGTTAAGAGACAGGTATAATCTGAGAATTACTACTTGAGTAGCTTACTAATCTGAGACACTGTCTACAGCTTTAAGAATTGAGACCCAGATCTTAGAATTGGATTAGTTAGTATAATATTTTACTCTCTAAATAAGCTGTTAATCAGAAAGTTGGAACTTATCTCTAATCATTTCTACTTCTTTAAGAAACTAAGGCAGGTCCTACATATTGGTTCTGTTATAACAGAGAGTATTATAGTTTGTTTAATATAGTAGTAGGCTAGTTTGGCCTTAGATTGTAACTGGTAGAGTATTTAGAATATTAGTTGTAGCTAGTAAGGTATTTAGAATGTTAGTTAAGGCTAGCTAGCTACTCAGAGTACTAGCTATAGTAAGTAAGCTACTCAGATTATTCTGTAAGCTCATCTGTTAAGACTAGGAACTTATTAGATTGTTCTGTATACTCAGAACAGTTAGACTAATTAGAAGTGGTGGAAACACTAGAGTAATTGTGTAGTCTTCTTCTTAAACAGACAGAACAGGAGATGTATAATAAGTAGAGTTGTGTATAGAGGTTGAAGGAAACAAACTAAGGAACAAACTATTAAATGTAGATAGTAAAGCTGAGCTAGATTACTCAAGAGGTTGTACAGAAACCCCTTTAGAAACAGGACTAAGTGTGTAGAATACAGGTTGTAAGAGGTTACAGTCAACTAAATCTAATTTAGGTTCAGAATCTGATTCTTCTATAATTGAGTTAGTGTACTCTTAGTAGTACTACTACCTGTTAGCTACTCAGCCTACTTAAGACACCTTGAGAAACCCTCCTCATAGTAGGCTCCAAAATGTCAATCTTAAGTACTAGTTAAGATAGAAGAGGTTAGTTGAGTCTACAAGGTACAGACACTAAGAGGGGTTAAGAGTGAGAAGGAATAAGTAAATCTGAGCAGAATGTACAAGTTCTAAAGATAATAATTAACAAGACAAGAGTAGTGTAGAACAACATAGCTGTACTTCAGAACAAGACAATATGAGACAAGATAAGGCAAGAGGGAATGTTTACTAATGAGACTGTCAAACTACACACTAAGAGTCATAGTAGAGAGTAACTTGATTACTAGAAAGTACAAATTATAAAAGGGTATTTATAGAAAATATGAATCCTTTGTAGCTACTAGTCCTTTGTGAACAAATCCACTACTGTCTCCTTTGTATTAACCTATCTAAGACTCTAGATCCAAGTCCCCTTTGTATTAATTGACCAACTGTCTGAAGGCTTAGAGTCTTACTTTTGTGAATCAGAACTGTAGTCTAGAACCCAACTAGTCCAAATTGAGTGACCAAGACTATTGTGTAGGCAATAATGATGTAATTAAAGGATTGCTGACATGAGGATGATACAACTTTAATACAACTGAGCCCTTCTGATTAGAATGTATTAGAATGTATGTATTGTGTGAGTATAATACTAACTAGAAACTATAGCCTACTAACTGTACTCTTTCATCTAGCCCTTACTAGGCTCAGACATTGTCTAATACACTTTAATTATATTAAGGAACTGTCTACTAACTACTTAATATAGTCTTACAAATTTATTATTGTTTATAGTAACAAGTTTAGTAGAAAACCTTTAGTATCTACACTAAGAAGTATTGAAAGAAATTATTAATATACTTCTTCTTAATAATAGTGAATAGTAAAAGTAGCTTAATGGTGGGACAGTAACACTAGATACTGTATAGGGATAGTAAGATTTTATTTGGTTAATCTTTAAACTCAAAAATGTGAATAGATTGGGTAGAAATGTAAGTCTACAAATTTTGCTTGTTTTTACAAAGATTCTTACACAGTCTAAGGTCTGTTTTCTGTGTATTTATACTAAGCTTAGCTTATTCTTACTCTCAGACAATTCAGTACTAAGTGTATGTACCTTACTCAAACTTTCCTACTATCTTTATTAGCTTAATAGGTAGTTAGTTAGAAATATCTACTACTATCTTTACTAATAGAATCTATACTAATAAGCTACTCTCAGAGGAGTTCTATATTAATACTTAGTAATTGAATACTGTATTATGTGTAGACCATATTTTCAAGGTACTCTCTCTTACAATTGTTAAGCTTTGTAACTACTACCAGATATTAGCTTACTATTAGAATACTAAGCTAACTACTTTACACCTGTATCCTAATTCTTTAGCTATAAATGAAGACACCTCTATCTCTTGACTGGATTATCTTAGAAAGCTATTACACAAGGGAGAGCTCCTGGTTGAAAAGATAATGTATGAGAGACTATATACTCTTTACTAGGCAAAGATGTACAGAGACAAAGTAGGTAACAAAATTAATGTTATAGTCAAGTTTACTGTACATTACTATGAAAAGGTACATCAGTTACTTACTGAGAATCAATTAGTGCTAACACTACACTATTACATTCCTCTTATTAGTAACATGTTCATAGTTGTAATAAACTATGTTAAGTCTGTACTACTTTACTTTGTGTAAAAGCCTTAAGACTGTAAGAGGATTTTCTCAGACATAGAGGTAGTAATCAAACAGCTTTATAAGTAAGACTTAGTATTCACTGATCTCTGTATTGAGAATGTTGTGCTCAAACTAGGTAGAGGTACTATATTGATTGATTTTGATTAGGCAGGCAAACACCTAGTAGATAAGTACTCAGTATTATAGAACAACAGTAATACTCTAGTGCCAGGTATGGACTAGAGAACATTATTAGATAAGGCACATAACATTTTTATACTTAGAACATTAAGAAGGTTTCTATAGCTTTAGTAAATGTGAGAACAGTACATTATTACTTCTGTTTACTTAGTAAAATAGAATCAATTAGAGTATAGTAGCCTTGTAGAATTTGTAGAATTCAAAGTAGATATGTATATACAATAACAATTAGTTAATCTCCTCTAACACATTAGAAATCTGCCTTTCTTATGAATTCCAGAAAGTTGAAAATTGTTTACTATAAGGAAAACAGGAAAGAGGGGTTTAACAAGAGTACAAGCTATTGTATAATATTTATAACAATATTGAATACAGTTGGCTAAATGAAAGTAAGGGTGACATTAAATTGATATACAGTAGGGGTTGGCATTTCTCATATGATGTACAGGCAGCTTTTTTTGGGGTAGAGCTTAGATACCTATCAAATGTAGTAGATATAATCAAAACACATGTTAACAGTTTTGAGAAGAGAAGAAAAATTTCAAAGCAAGAAGATCTAAAGAAATCTTCTTGATTTTAAATTACAGATCAATTGTCTAATGCTAATCAAGATCACCAAGCACTTCTGCAGTACTTATTTTAAGTTGAATATTTGTTTTAAGACTCAATGTGTGTGTACAAATTGTTGCCAAGTCATACCTCTCAGCTGAGGTCTTCTGGCAACCTGTAAAATTAGTTATTACATTCTGAGTAGTACATAGAGGTTTATCATACACGAATATACAAAAATATAAGCAAAAACAATGAAATGAAGTGGATTTGAGTACATATGCATAGTTGTGTCTCACTCTTAATCACCAACAACTACTCAGAGACAATACTGAAGTCTTGGATTTATTAATTAAGCATTGGTTTTCACTTTATTACTTGAGAATTACATTAAGAAGACAAAGAAATCAGTGAAATGAAGTGCAATAAGTAAATTACAGTATAATTTATTGATTAGTATCCATCCAGTCTAATACTGCTAGAAGTTCCCTCAATTTTTCTGCCTTAGTCCTTATCCTAGAGTCTATAAGTATCTGGGTATCTGTCTGTCTAAGCTTGTCTAGTTGTGCTTTGAGTTCTGTTGCTTTCATCCTGTTTACTATGTCTCAATCCAGCTGTATCTTGACTGTGTCAAGTTGCTCATGCCCTGTACTAACTGAAGAGCTTTGTATTGTCTTTTGAGGACTCTGGAAAGCTGTTTTAGCATAATTCCTCCTGTAAATATATTGTAAGTATGTAGGAGAATTAATTTTGATGGATTCATACTGTACTAGCTTGTTTTGAGTGAGTACTAGCCACACAGCACCCCCCTATTCCAAAATCATACTGATGTTGAGACATGTTTTGCTACATACAGTCATGTGTGCATTTTTTTCTATTTTTTAGAAGTAGATCATATATTTATCTCTCTTCTTGTAATTTGTAATAATAAATTATTATTTTTGCATAATAAGTCCTTAAACATAAATATCTAAAGATTTGTGTGAGGAATTTCCTTAATTCTAAGTATTTACTGAGATACATGTACTGTACCTACAGTATCTCACTCAATTTTCTAGTTATTTAAATTTCCTCACACAAACTTTTAGATATTCATGTTTTATTAATTTTAAAGATTTTTATTTATTTTTTTATAATGTATTGAGGGAGGAGATACATGTATAAAACCACAAGAAAACTCTCAACATACAAATTGTGTACTACTATCACAGTATCTACTGTGGGAACAGCTGTGTCTTACCTTAGAAATGCCGACCCCCATATACAGTAATTTCAGAGTAGATTAGGTAGAGAGATATATTGTAATAGATACTATTTACTTTACTAGTAAAAGTTTTGAAACAGTATAAGAAATTATACATGAGTCTAGTGTTTCTCATTCATGTTCTAGCTGCTAAATGTATAGTATTAGTGTTTACTGCCTGAGTATGCTTTTGATTAATTATAAATATATTCTCACAAGTTTACTTATTCTGAATCTGAAGGAAGATCTGACTTTAATACAGTTACTAACAGGCTTTCAACCAGAGAAACTGAACTGTATATACTCTGTTAACATATAGAACACACACTTTACTAAACATTGTTTAACAAGTACTGTCATAAGCAGAAAGGGTATTAAGATTAGATGAGTGAAGACACAACATTACTCATTTTAGTAATGATTTCCATTTTAATTCAGACCATTCTCCTAATTGAGCAACAGTATATTTAAACCTTTCAGCTACTACTTATATTACCTCAGTCTTGTACTAACAAACTGAGGTGAGTATTATAGAACTGTTCTATGTCCCTTATATTTCTTATTCACTCTTGTTATTATTCTATATAGTATTTAATAGGTAAACTACACTAATACAAAGAGTCTTGTACTAACAAACTAAGTATTCAATAAAGGGTGTGTTAGTAGACCATGTAGACATTGGCCCTCAAATTGTATAGCCCTAGTACCCTTGTACTGGATGGTCAAAACTTTCCTTACATTATGTAAAACTATATCATTCTTTTTATCTTAGAAGGTTGTCAAATATAGCCAGGTAGTAGCCACAGTAGGAACAAATAGTAATGTGCCTGTAACTTGAATCTGTAAACTTGTTCACTTATAGTGACTACTAATATCCTACCTCTCAATCCATCAATCTCTAATCAGTTAGTATAGTTGCATTGTGTTCTACATTTATATCTGACTAGATTTATAGAAAGATATTATTTCCAAATAACAAGCTTGCCTGATTCTCTATTGTCTTGTTGTTCTCATTCAGAGTATGGAAGTCCAGGAGACAAACCTAGTGTGAAGAGAGTAGGCATGTAAGAACAAGAGGTATAGGTAATGATTGACTACTCAGTGTCTCTTGTCATTATATTACATGTATTCTACCTGAGACATTATAAAGTTATTGTCTTATAATAAAGTCATCATCTTGTGATACTCCCCTTCAAACTCTTACTAGTCTGAGTAAACTGGTAAGATGTTTGACTTGTGGTACATATAGTGCTTTTATTAATATATCTGCTCTTTGATTGTTTGTCTGTATGTATTTTGCATTTATGTACTCTAATTCAATATAGTATTTAATAAAATCTTTCTTATAATCTAAATGCTTTGTCTGTTCCAAGTATTTGAGTTTGTCTGATGTAACTGTTTGTATAACAGTATCATTATTATAATAAATATTAATTAGTGCTTCAGAGACCTGCAGAATCTCTTCAGCTAAATAGGTAAGTGTAATTACTTCTTGTGTTCCTCTTGTAAGAGCTATTAATTCAGCTTTACATGTCAAATTTGCTACTAGTGTTTGTCTTTTACTCAACCACAAAACTAATAAATTACTCAAGTAAAATGTATATCCTAATATTGTACAATGTCCTTCTTATATCATACTGTCCACATCTGTATATCTGTTCAATATTAATTGATTTGTACTACCAAGTTAGAGCCAGACATTGTTTGTAGTTTTTAAGTACATGTAACAGTGCTTAAGTGCTAGATAATACTCTATACTAGGGTCATTTAGGTATTTTGCTAACTGATTTGTTACAAATGCTATATCTGGCTGTGTACAGTCTGTAATGTATCTAAGTGTACTAACCATGTTCATGTATAGTATTTCAGACATTTGTTTTCTATTAGTATTAGTTTACAATACTGTTTTTAATTGTATACCCAGTTGTATAAGTGTTTGTATGCTCTGTTTGTTTGTAAGTTTGTAACATTTGATTATACTATTAATATAATGTGCCTGACACATCCTAATGAATCTATACTCTCTGTTGTATTGAATCTCTATACTAAGTAGCCAATGTAATTCTCTACTGTCTGTATATTATAAGTGACATACAATAGATTGTTTTATTATTGTAATAGTATTATTGTTCATTACTACAATAGTAATATTGTCGTACAGAATAAAAATAAAACTATTACAAAGTAATAATGACACTGTATTCCTTAGTAAAGATTTCCAACAATATTTGGATTCACAAGGAACAAAACAAAGATTAACAGTATATTATACTCTACAACAGAACAGAATAGTGGAACAAACCTATAAAACTATATTTAGAGGTGTAAGAGCATATCTAACATCTACTAAACTACCATTCTCATTATGGGCTGAAGTAGCAATTCATATTACTTATATTCATAATAGAATACTGTGTACTGTATTAAATTATAACACTCTATATTACAAACATTACAGAACCTACAGAACAATTAATAATATACACAAATTCAGTCAATATATTATCATTTACAACAAAAATCCTACAAAAATACAATAGTGAGGTATAATTGCTTGTTAGGTAGGATTAGACAATGAAAGTAAAGGTTATAAAACTTGGCACAATAATAAAATTACTATCAAACAAAATATTCAATTTCTTGAAGGTAAACCTCCTCAAGTTGAAGGGGAGAAAATAGATGATACAAACAATAATACAAACACGTGTTTAATAATTAAAAATACTGAAACAGACAACAGAATAATGAGAACAGACAACAACAATACAAACAATACTGATTCTAATAAAAAGGGAAAAGTAGTAGAACCAATAGTTATAACAGAAGATAAAGTTAAATTAATCAAAAACAAAGCAGAACCTAAATTACATTGATTGGAACAGAAACAGAAACTGACAGAATGCACTATTGAGCTTAAGTAATGTATACAGAATAAACATGTAACAAAATGTATA
The DNA here is from genome assembly GCF_000271605.1 of Fomitiporia mediterranea MF3/22. NCBI lineage: Eukaryota > Fungi > Basidiomycota > Agaricomycetes > Hymenochaetales > Hymenochaetaceae > Fomitiporia > Fomitiporia mediterranea. The sequence continues at coordinate 737,603 of NW_006760397.1, read as the reverse complement.
TACACACTTAGTAAAAAGGATAAAGATAATATTACTATTCATTTAACAGAATTTAATACTAAAATAAGTGAAATACAATTGGATTTGACTTCATTTTATAAAGCAATTCAATGTCCAGACTGTGATTCATAAATAAAAGCTATGAAAGACAAAATAAAACAATTAGAAAATCATAATACATAGGAAATCATGTATCTACACAATAATATTAACATTATTAGAACACAATTTGTTTATAAAATAAAGTAATACACTAAGAATAGTATTGAAAAATACAAAGCACAATTAGTAGTTTAAGGAAACTATCAGATTGACAGTCTTGACTATCATACAGACAATTTATTTGCTCCTACTGTTAGACTATCTATAGTATAATTAATATTAGTATAGACAGTATCTAATAATCAAGAAATACATTAGATAGATATTAAATCAGTATATCTATATGGACAATTAACAGAAGACAAAGAAATATATGTTAAACCTTCTCTAGGTAACTTAATAAACAGATTACAGAATGGACAAATATTACAATTACAAAAAGTGTTATACAGATTAAAACAAGCTGGTAGAAGATGGTATAAAACACTATCTAATATACTACTTAAGTACAGATTAACAAAATCTGAACATAAGAATACTGTATTCTTTACAAAGAAAAAAGAAATAACTGTAGCCATATTATTTGTACATATTTGTGTAAATATTTTAGTTGTCCATTGTATGTATTATGTATATACATTAGTTTTTGTTTGTAATTTTCAATAATAAATGTATTCATTGTATTTTCCACAGTTTGATTCATTTTATATACAATATTAGCCTGATGTTTAGTGTGTACAAGCTTTATAGCTTTAGTAGGAGGTTTGCAGCATTCCTTAGAGAAATGTCCTACTTTTCTGTAATTGAAACATTTTGATTTTGACAAATTGGACAAGTTCAGCAGATTGAATTTCCTCTACTTATTTGTATGTATTCTACCTGAGACATTATAAAGTCATTGTCTTAAGATAAAGTCATTATCTTGTAATACCTCACAGGTTATAAGCCTTACACTCTCTGTCTAATGTCTTATACTACTACTACTTACACTTATTCTCTGAACATACTAATATAGTTGCCCCTTATACAGACCTATACTATAAGCCTACTAACATACTTAAGTACTTTGGTCAAAACATTATAATGCTTAAGACTAAAGTGAACTACAAGGTGTGGCACTACTGTATTGTTTCTAGTGTTGTAGCTATGTACTACAAACACTTACTAAAGGATGAACCACAGAACAAAGTTGAGAGGGAGATGGTTAAGACTATTCATACATACATTGTTAACAACATTACTAATACTATATTAGCAAACTATATGTACTTTGATATGTCTATCCCTCAGCTGATGAAGGTTCTTGAAGAATGCTTCAACTCTCAGACAGTATGTAAAAAGGCTATTAACAAATTAGTACTGTTTATTTGTAGAGATTATGTTAAACACTTTAGACATACATTAGACAGACTTGAGGAAGCATATACAACCCTGTCTACTGATAGTGATCCACTAAGAGACTCTACATATAAAGTAGTAATATTACTTACTACTCATGAACAATATACACATGTAGTAAATACAATAATACAATCTATAATACTCAAAATGAAAGTAAACCAGTTGAAGAACATAAGAAAGTTGAACTAAAGTAACTAATTCTTGTATTGTAGAATGCCTACAACAATTACTGTACTAAACAAGTACAGGATTCTAATGATTAGACAAAGAATAATGTACACACTAATATAATGTATAAAGTAAATTTTAACAAGTGTAGCAGGAGTGCCCTAAGTACTCTCTCTTTTTGAGACATTAAGTGAGTGTTTACCTTATATACTACATAGTGAAGTCTGATAGTCTGAGACATTCCAAGTACAGTAATTCTACATAAGGCAATTGAGGATTTCCTAATCCAGAGCACAATCTAATACTCCCCTTCAAGCATTAATTAAGAACTAAGACTGTATGCCTAATAGTTTGTTTAGATGCTTGATCTGTAGGACATAGAGTGCCTTTGTAAGGATGTCTGCTAATTGGTTCTGTGATTGAACATAGCATACATCAATGTAATTGTTTTGAATGTAACATCACACAAAGTCTTTTTGTAAATCAAAATGTTTAGTGCAAGCATTGTACATTATTTTGTCAGACTTTACAGTCTTTATTACACCTTGATTATTGCAATAAATCATAATGGGTGCCAATTCAGTCTACAGTACTTCTTCAGCAAATCGTTTGAGCCAAATGGCTTCTTGAGTAGCATATGCTAGTACTTGCAACTCTGCTTTGTAAACAGATAGTAGTACCAGGTTTTGCTGTTTGCTTGACTAAGATATGGTCAATTTAGCTAATTGAAAGATGTAACTGTTTATTACTTTATGTCCTTCTGTCATTCGTCTGTCTGCATCACAATAGCCTCATAGTTTTAAGGCATTCGTGCTTCCAAGTTGAAGCCAACAATTTGTTGTATATTTTAAATATGTAAAGCAATGTTTCACTACTTTGTAGTGATACATTTAGGGCTTTTGTAAGTAGCATGCTAATTGCCCAGTAATATAAGATATGTCTGGCTGTGTGCAGTCTGCAACATATCTTAACAATCCTACCATATTCATGTATAGTATTGTTTCATTATTACTTTCGTTTGTATTGTACATATTGTTTGTATTGTTAGATAGATCTATTCTAGGAGTAATAGGTGTTCATAGTGTCTTTTTGTTTTCAAAGTGGTAATGCTTGATTATACTTTCAATATAATGCTTTTGCTGTAAGCTAATTGTTTGTTAAGGTCTATCTCAGCTTATTTCAATACTAAGTAACTAATGTATTTTGTTACTGTCAGTAAATACAATGTGTTGTCTTAATACATGTTTAAATGCTGTTATTATAGTGATAGTTTTGCCAATAATCATAATATTGTCAATGTGTATAAATGTTACAAGAATCATTTTATTATTTTGTTTCTTGTAAAATACAGCATAATTGTAATTAGCTCGTTCTAATCCAATCTTAAGCAGTAGTTCAGTAATCTTCTTGTACCATTATCTACCTGCTTGTTTCAATCTGTATAATGCTTTATTTAAGTGTAACACTTGTCCAGGTTTAATATCTGTAAGTAGCCTGCCTAGTAGCAGTTTCACATAAATGAGTTTGTCCTCATTTAATTCTCTATAAAGATATACAGATTTTACATCTATCTAATGTATTTTGTAGTTCTTAGATACTACCTAAGATAACAATAATTGTACTGTTGATAGTTTTGTTACTGGAGCAAATAAGTTGTCAGAATAGAAGTCTATTCCATTCTTTTGAGTATATCCTTACACTACAAATTGTGCTTTGTATTTGTCTATTTGGCTGTTAGCCAGTCTTTTGATTTTATAGACAAATTTCGTTCCAATTATATTTGTATTCATAGGGGGGATAGTATATATCCACACGTTTCATTGTTGAAGTGACTGTATTTCATCCTTTATAGCTTTGATCCACTGTTCTTTGTCTATACATGTTATAGCATTGTAATACATTAATGGATCATTAAAACTTTGTTGAGGAATTTGTTAAATTCTGTTAGATACATAGCTAGGTTTATATTATCTTTGTAATTTAAACCTATAATTTGTTTAACCAGTCTTTACTCTTGTGTAGAGTGTTGTATGACAGGTTCTTTATCTTTATTATTGTTATTAGGAAGAGTTTTATCATTGTTTAATGTATCATCATTATGATTATTCTCCCCTTCAATCCTAGACATTAGTTTGTCTATGAATTGTACATTGTGTTTGACAGTAACTTTATTATCATGGTACACTAAGTGACCTTTACTGTTGTTATCATAACCTAGCCATTGTGTATATTAGCCTCTAGGTTGTAATTTATGCATTTGTTCGTTCTGTATGATACAATATGTGCTGAATTCTTGTATATTATCTATTTGATAATGTTTGTTATACTGTTTGTAATATAGTGTTACAAAATTAATAGCAACTCTCAGCATTCTGTTATGAATAAATGTTTAATATTGTACCACATATACTCAGAATTTCATAGGTAACTTTACTGATAACAGACACATACATATACTGTTAAAGATAGTCTTATGCATACGTTTTGCAACTCTGTTCTGCTACAGTGTATCATGTACTGTTAATCTATGTATTGTTCCTTGACTTTCAATATACATAGTAAAGTCTTTACTTAGGAACACTGTATTGTTATCACTTTAAAGAGTTTTAACTCTTATACTGTACTGTGTAAAGAGTCTTGTTGTATGCTTTACATATTCAGTGAAAGCATCACTTTTATACCACATAGGTAGCATAGTTACCCATTGTGTAGCATTATCTACAATGGTAAAAAGATATTTGTACTTACTGTAAACTTGTACTGGGGCAGGTCCCCAAATATTAATATGGAGATGATCTCCATAAGATTGTGTAAGAGGTGTTGTTTGTATTTTTGGTATTTCATTGTGTTGTATGTTTGCTTTGATACAATCTGTACACTGTACATTTTTATCATCTGTTATCCTTTGACTTATAATCTCAGGATACTCTTGTATGAGTTTGTACAAGTAATCAAAATTAACATGACCCATTTGTCAATGTAAATCAACAATAGTGATTGTGTTAATAGATTGTTTATTATGATGAGAAACTA
>NW_006760397.1:721196-731223 GCF_000271605.1 Fomitiporia mediterranea MF3/22 | reverse complement strand
AACTGTGGAATACAATGAATACATTTATTATTGAAAATTACAAACAAAAACTAATGTATATACATAATACATACAATGGACAACTAAAATATTTACACAGTACAGAATAAAAATAAAACTATTACAAAGTAATAATGACACTGTATTCCTTAGTAAAGATTTCCAACAATATTTGGATTCACAAGGAACAAAACAAAGATTAACAGTATATTATACTCTACAACAGAACAGAATAGTGGAACAAACCTATAAAACTATATTTAGAGGTGTAAGAGCATATCTAACATCTACTAAACTACCATTCTCATTATGGGCTGAAGTAGCAATTCATATTACTTATATTCATAATAGAATACTGTGTACTGTATTAAATTATAACACTCTATATTACAAACATTACAGAACCTACAGAACAATTAATAATATACACAAATTCAGTCAATATATTATCATTTACAACAAAAATCCTACAAAAATACAATAGTGAGGTATAATTGCTTGTTAGGTAGGATTAGACAATGAAAGTAAAGGTTATAAAACTTGGCACAATAATAAAATTACTATCAAACAAAATATTCAATTTCTTGAAGGTAAACCTCCTCAAGTTGAAGGGGAGAAAATAGATGATACAAACAATAATACAAACACGTGTTTAATAATTAAAAATACTGAAACAGACAACAGAATAATGAGAACAGACAACAATAATACAAACAATACTAATCCTAATAAAAAGGGAAAAGTGGTAGAACTAATAGTTATAACAGAAGATAAAGTTAAATTAACCAAAAACAAAGCAGAACCTAAATTATGTTGATTGGAACAGATACAGAAACTGACAGAATGTACTATTGAGCTTGAGCAATGTATGTAGAATAAATGTGTAACAAAACATATATACACACTTAGTAAAAAGAATAAAGATAATATTACTATTCATTTAACAGAATTTAATACTAAAATAAGTGAAATACAATTGGATTTGACTTCATTTTATGAAGCAATTCAATGTTCAGACTGTGATTTATAGATACAAGCTATGAAAGACAAAATAAAACAATTAGAAAATCATAATACACTGACAATAGTATTGAAAAATACAAAGCACAATTAGTAGTTCAAGGAAACTATCAGATTGACAGCCTTGACTATCATACAAACAATTTATTTGCTCCTACTGTTAGACTATCTATAGTGTAATTAATATTAGTATAGGTAGTATCTAATAATTAAGAAATACATTAGATAGATATTAAATCAGCATATCTATATGGACAATTAACAGAAGACAAAGAAATATATGTTAAACCTCCTCCAGGTAACTTAATAAACAGATTACAGAATGGACAAATATTACAATTACAAAAAGTATTATACAGATTAAAACAAGCTAGTAGAAGATAGTATAAAACACTATCTAATATACTACTTAAGTGTGGATTAACAAAATCCAAACATGATAATGCTATATTCCTTACAAAGAAGAAAGAAATAACTGTAGCCATATTATTTGTACATGTCAACAATATTACTATTGTAGTAATAAACAATAATACTATTGTAATAATAAAACAATCTATTACACATTACTTACAATATACAGACAGTAGAGAATTACATTGGCTACTTAGTATAGAGATTCAATGTAACAGAGAGTATAGATTCATTAGGATGCATCAGACACATTATATTAATAGTATAATCAAATGTTACAAACTTACAAATAAACAGAGTATACAAACACTCATACAACCAGGTATACAATTAAAAACAGTATTACAAACTGATACTGATAGAAAACAAATGTCTGAAATACTATACATGAACATAGTTAGTACACTTAAATACATTGTAGACTGTACATAGCCAGATATAGCATTTGTAACAAATTAGTTAGCAAAATACCTTAATAACCCTAGTATAGAGTATTATCTAGCACTTAAGCACTGTTACATGTACTTAAAAACTACAAATAATGTCTGGCTCTAACTTAGCAGTACAAATCAATTAATATTGAACAGATATACAGACACAGACAGTATGATGCAAAAAGGACATTGTGTAATATCAGGATATGCATTTTACTTGAGCAATTCATTAGCTTTGTAGTCAAGTAAAAGACAAACACTAGTAGCAAATTCAATGTATAAAGCTGAATTAATAGCTCTTGCAAGAGGAACACAAGAAGCAATTACACTTACCCATTTAGCTGAAGAGATTCTGCAGGTCTCTGAAGCACCAATTAATATTTATTATAATAATGACACTGTCATACAAACAGTTACATTAGACAAACTCAAATACTTGGAACAGACAAAGTATTTAGATTATAAGAAAGATTTTATTAAATACTATATTGAATTAGAGTACATAAATGCAAAATACATACAGACAAACAATCAAAGAGCAGATATATTAACAAAAGCACTATATGTACTACAAGTCAAACATCTTACCAGTTTACTCAGACTAGTAAGAGTTTGAAGGGGAGTATCACAAGATGATGACTTTATTACAAGACAATGACTTCATAATGTCTCAGGTAGAACATCAGGAAAAAGTCGCATTTCTTATAATATATTGTAGACTTTGTAAAGTAGCATAAGTATTGTATGTATATTATAAAGTAATTACAAGACTTGCAAATCAATTGTAAAGGTTGTATAAGACATGTTAATGTATATAAAGGCTAAGTAAGTGTTATGGATGAATACAATCTATTACAAGTGTTATACTAACCTTGTATAATAGCTTAAAGTATTATACTTGCATTACATTTTTATTATAATTTCGAAGAAAGGGTAATATTTACAATATAATAATAATGTTGTTGTTGTTGTTGTCTTATAATTTATACAAAAGGTATATTAATGTATATAATAGTGTAAGAGCACTTGTTGTATCATTATTATCTTAATAAAAGTATACTACAAGTATATAATATGTATATTATACTTAGACTATCTATACAAATAGTTTACAATATTTGTAAAAGTTATTTTATCTACTTGTAATAATTACACTAGTGTGTTTAGAAAGCTATATACATGTCATATTGATTTTTACTATATTACAAAGTAGATCAATAATTTTATTTTGTACCTAAATACAATAATTGAAATGTTCTATCAGTTGACAACTCATATTATAGTTGCTTATGTAATCAACTGCTGAAGATCGAAAGCATATAATGACGCATTTCTCTTTGTCACTCCTTTACCTCCTACCTTCACCATCTCCCCAACCCTCTGCCCCCAACACTATGTTGTTGCTTCTGTTCTCTCTAGTCAAGGCCTCTGCTTACAAGCGTCCTACCAGCAGACACACTGCCTGCAACCACCTAGACAATAAACATCACTGCATTTGTCTCTCCAATCTGCTGTTGCGATGCCCGCGCTGAGCCTCAGATCCCGCGCTGATGCCACCGAGTTGACTACACCGTCCTTCAACATAAAGCGTAAGCAGCCAGTCCACTTCATAATAGCCTGCACAATAGTTGCTCATCCCTCTCCTCCCAACTTTTTGTCTTTCATTCCTCCCATCCCTCCCACTCCTTGCTCCGCCGCTTGCGTTGCCTCTCCTCCGTTGTCCTTCTTGTTTACGCTCGCCTTCCTTTTTTGCATTCGCATCCACGCATCCGCATTGTTGACCAATGCTGAACGAATTCTTCAATAATTCCATGCATTCTTCTCGCTCTGCAGCGCAAGCAGCAATCGACAAGCACACGCCCGCGACAATATCCATGTACGACCACTCCCAAGGGGTAATCCTCTCTCCGGGGGTCGCACCCGCACGCACTCTCCTTCCCCACCCTCCATTCCATGCTTGTCAACACCCTCGATGGACTCCCACTGCGTGCATTTACAATCCCCAGTGTCCATGACACCATTTCGAATAACGGAAGCAGCAGCCACTGCTCACACCTGTCCAAGTTGAGTCCGTCAACGGCTTCCACTTTGCCATCTCCCTTTGTTCCAGAACGTCCCAGAGATACGCCCTTACAATCCAAGGCTCAGTTCACGGTACCTCCTATTGGACGCCGTTTATAGACAATAGAGTGCACACACACAGACACGATTTTGTCTGCAGTCCGAATCAGCTCGTTCAACGCTCCGGATCTCGATCTGCATGCACCACTCACACTCGCTGCACACCGTCACGGTCCGTCCATCTTTTCTTGCTTGTTGCCACTCGCTAATCACTCTGGACCTGTCTCACAGGTGCAGCTCTCCCTTTAGGCCAGAACGCCCCGGGAATACACCCCTCAGTCAACAGTTTAGTTCACTGCACCTCTGATTGTGAGACGTAGTCAGAGTATGCAGCATACACATACAGGTGCAGCTTCGCCTGCGGCTCAAATTAGCTCATTCAACACTCCGGATCTCAACCCTAGTGCACCACTCACACTCGCTACATGCCATTGCGGTGTATCTATCTCCTCAATCCAGTTACCTACTCATGCTGACAACACTCATGCCCACACTCTTAGTTAATCAATCTCACAACCTGTCTTGCCCCTAATTGCTGTAGATTAAAATGTATTTATATAATGTTTCAATATAATTATAAACTGTTATTTCAATAACAAACGGATATAAGGAAAAATAGCTATTGGAAAGATATTAAAACAATTTAAGAGCTTTATAAACAATTATAATATTTGCCATAATCAACAAGGGTGATTTAACCTTGTAATTTCAGAGATCCATTATAATACATTTTATATATTGTCAAGGAGAAAAGTCCTTATTTACATTTATAAAATGGACAAACCTTTCAGACTTTATAACGAATTGTAGTACTTTCTCAGAAACTGAGATCCATTCTAAGTGTTTTTACTTTTTTTATTTTTTCACTTATTTTATACTATTATAAGGTAATACAAGAATTTAGACTTTTTCCCAATGAATACATGCAATATAACAACAAGAGACACTGAGCAGTCAATGGTCACCTACACCTCTTGTTCTTGTGTGCCTACTCTCTTCCAAGGCTCATAACCTGTGAAGAGAGTAGGTATGCAAGAACAAGGGGTGTAGGTGACGATTGACTGCTCAGTGTCTCTCATTGTTATATTACATGTATTCTACCTGAGACATTATGAAGTCATTGTCTCGTGATACAGTAAATACATTTGCATTTCAGTGATTATTCAACACAGCTATATATACTTTTTTTTTCCGATGTAAGCGATACGTTATGACCTAAGAGTGTGAATGAGCTTGAATGTAGATTTGGGATGTCAATTATGCAGTAATATAGCATTGGTCAAATATATTGCAAGCCCCGTACCCCATGCAATGCTTGTGGCAGAACCAAACCCGGAATAATTTTGGATTTATCGATCTTTTGCTGTTTCTGATACTTAGTTATTCTGACTCAGCTCCTGCAATGGACTCTAAAGTTCGGATACACGAGTGACAATAATAGATGTCTCATACACAAAACAAGCGATTTATTCCTATTCCCTATTTTGGTATGTCATTCTCAGCGTGCGGCTTATTACAGTAACGGGCTGTCTGACCCATCCCAGACTGCTCACATCTCTGCACGTCCACTCTCCGCATCCCAGACTGTTGGCAATATTCATCTCGGCATAGATGGAGCCTCTGAAAGGGTATCTCCTAAAAGCTGGTGCTGGGCCAGTTATGCCAAACAATACCGACTCGGATAATAGCTTGGCTTCTTTATACCTCATCGCTTGGAAAGTCAGGGATCCGGAAGGCGTCTTTCACAAATTCCCAATTACTCGTGACGACGTTGCCAATCGTGTGCCGCTATCCTTACCCAATTCAGTCACTGTCCTGTCATGGACCGTTGAAGATTCTATTCCAGATATTTTGGAAGCCATCTTTACATGCTCTGCAATTTACATCAGGGACGAGTACACGGTCATGTTGTCTGCACTCTTCAAGGCTCTCCATGAATCTGGAGGCGATGCGTTTGGATATCATCGAATCGATGTCAGAACACTCCAAGATAAGTATCCGCCTGTCAACCCATTCAAGGAACTGCAGGTCCAGAAGGTTCTCTGGGCCAAAGCGCCTTGCATTGTTGTCACCGGAACACCAGGAATTGGTGAGTCGCTTTCAAGGTTGCTGTCTGTGTATGTACATCATTTTATCATTTTTGCAGGGAAGAGCTTATTCCTGTACTACATTCTCGCCTTGCGTCTCCTCGCGCAGAAGTCAACTGTCTTGCTTTATAGGAAAGGACGTTGCCTTATTTTCCATGAGTGTGGAGTATATTCCATGACACTTGATCAACTGGAAACTGTGGTTGGTCTCTTGCCAATGGAAACTTGGTTTTTGGTCGATAGCAATGAAGACGTCGGTCCCGCACCTCATTTCCTTTTCAAGAGCTGCAGGACAACTCCTCGGCTCATTGTTGTCGCAACGTCACCAAGGTCAGAACGGATGACGTTTAGAGAGGACTTACAATCTCCTCGACTTTGGATGCATCCTTTCAAAGAGAAGGAGCTCTACGAAGCGTAAGTTGCCGATTCTTGCTATAATTTTTATAATGGCTACTTACTATGAGTTCTACAGGATGGGTACACAGGTCAGACGGTGGAAAGAAATACAGCTAAGAGCATTTTACGAGAAATTCGGCCCCATGGCGCGTGAAGCATTCGTTTTTGCTGGAATCCCGGATCGGTACTTAAGGGTCATTCAAGAGAAGCTTGGTCCTGCTTCATCACAAAACCTTCGAAATGGAATTGGCCAGGTGCCCTATGGTTATTTCGAAACCTCTTTATCCCACAAAGTGCTTGTTGCGTACCCTACGGATGACAGTGATCGTACTGAATTCAATGTCGCGATCCCGACAAGAAAGCTCGCAGATTTAACCATTAGTCGCCTTTTGGAGGAGGAGAACAAGCAAGAAGCTAGAGCGATCTGTACCTTATTCCTACTAAACCAGAAGACAAGGGCCATTGCTGGCCATCTGCTGGAGTCATTTGCCTTAAGGGTATTTCCGGACGGTGGTCAATGGGGCATGACAAAGATGGATAGAACTGACGCACCACCAAAAAATTCTCACTGGAAACGCAACCCTGCAGGCGAGGAGCACGTCCTTCACATCGGACACAAGGGTGTATTTTTGCAGATACTTCAGGATGACCCTGATGCATTGGCCTCGGGAACCTTTGTTCCCGTGGGTTATCGTTATTTTAAAAAAGATAGTCCGCCGCCACAGGAGATCGGGTTTTATACACCAGTTGCAGCAAATCAGCCTACCTTCGGCGCGGTTGCACGTGTCAACGACGCAGCCAAGCCTTTTGTCATTTTCCAAATGACGTGCGCTAAAACCCATAAACTTAACTCCATTGGCCTGAACTGGCTGGGACAAGGTAAAGTGGACGTCATAGTTGTCACAAGCTGGGATGGTGGAGAGGATATAGAGGTGCCTGAGCAGATAGCAGATAAAGTGGCAGATGTATATCGTTTAGTTTTGTTTCCAAGGCCCTGAAAGTCCCCTCAGCTGATAATGCTGCTGCAATTATCACCTGTGCATCAGAAATTCAGATAGTAATTGATTGTACATGAAAAAATTTGGACGAAAATAGCGTCGGGCATGTGAGGTTCATAGCAACACAGAAAGAACAGACTCAGAATCAGGTGGTGCTTGGCTGGCTGCAGGCGTTTGTGCGTGAGTGGTCAAAACGAACGTGAACCTACCAGTATGCGCCTCTCATCAAGACTCAATTTCGGAACCACTGCTCTCAGGCCCTCGTCTTGAGAACTGAACGTGACAGGATCTTCCCAAAATATTCTTACCTGCTTTTAAAGGCTTGAGATTTTTCTTTAGTCTAATTGTAAGCATAAAGATAACATACTGAAATTTCACATACTGTGGACATGCTAGCCATGTTTCCTTCTCTGCGTGAGTGGACTGTGATGTCAACTCAGAATTTGGTGAGACCGAGAATTTGAGTGTGTAGCTGGTTAGTAATATATCTATGCTAGTCTTATAGGAGGGAAAAGCTGCTTCTTTACAGTCACCTACTACTAGTACCATATTACAGCACATCCCGCCTTCAACAAAAGACGCACCATGTATGCTTTGATCATTTCAATTGACGTGTCTTATGTAATTGTACCAGAGCTTGTCTGATAGGTACCTCCGAAAAGGCCGTCATACTGATGGCTGATGCGTCTTTTTTGGCCCAAATGCGTAAAATGAGGACCATTGCACTGGGTAACCAAAACCCTCCTTGAATTTTAAGTGGGCATCACTACTTTTATCTCAGCCAAAGCGTCGAATGTGGCCGTGTAATGGCCATTGTAACGACAAATAGCGGCATTTGCAACTCCAAACCGCAAAACTCATTCACTTGCAGTGACTACCATCGTCCCACCTCTCGATCCATCAATCTCCAATTGGTATGTACGGTCACATAGTCTTCGAGTCATAAATCTAACTGGATTTGTAGAAAGATATTACTTTCAAATGACGAACTTGCCTGATTCTCCATCGTCTCGTCGTTCTCGTTCGGAGCATGGAAGTCCAGGAGACAAACCTAGAATTAACAATGTCCCTCTCGATGTTCTGTGCGAAATTTTCACTCACGCCGCATATATATCACGGAGTGATGCATCGAATGAGGACCCTATGAACGCGCCTTTTAGGGAAGCCATGTTGTTGCCACTGAGGCTTTCGCAAGTCTGCTGGTTATGGCGCGAAATGGCCTTAACAGTTCCATCTGTATGGACAAACATAAATGTTCTCGTCGATGGAACTGGCAGCAAGGACGGGGACGAGCGGCTCATTGAAACTATCAACACTTGGATAAAGAGATCCAAGACACTGCCGCTTCATATATCGGTTACGAGCAATACATACAAACTAGCGAAAGAGAAACTTGACACCGCGTCATGCATTCTAACACGACTACTTGAAGAGCGGAAACGCTGGCGAGAAGCATATTTCTCCTTCATAGAGGGTGATCCTACTAGGTTGCTGCTTCTTCAGCTGACCGATGTGCCTCTCTTGGAGAAACTCACGGTACGGTGGAAAGGGACCGATACACGTGAACCGAGTGGCATAAACCTTCTGATTGAAAGGCCTCAGAGACTGAGATCTCTGTTACTTGAAGGCGTTCCTTATCTTCAGACAATGCGACTTGATGCCCTGACGGAGCTGTTTTTATATGGTATGGTGGTCATGGTCTCGCGAGATGATTATTCGGAAATGCTCAACAACATCCCGCACTTGGAAACTCTCAAGGTACAGTGCATGGTGGGCTCTTTAGATCCATCCGATGTTCAGAATGGCTTGCAACCCCATATAACTTTGAGGAAGCTTCACACGTTAATGGTCGACAGGACGGATGTTTCCGCGTACATCATGAGCAGACTGTCTGTCCCAGCATTGAAATGCCTCATTTGCCACTCTTTCCCCAAGGATCACGCTGGAATACTTTATAATATGATTGAACGATCCAGGCCTCCATTGGAACACCTGGAGATATCTGGTGCCGTCGTCAAACCTGACTTGCTCGACCCCCTACTTCTAAGCTTTCCGAAGCTAAGAACTCTCTGTCTAATGTTCTGCCTCATTACACCCACGGTCTTCGACGCCCTGTTGCCAATTAACCCAAGAAACAGTAACAGATATCTGTGCCCTAAACTCAGGAAGATCAGTGTAGAAAATCCTTGTTGGGATGAAACACGACGGCCTGTCGATTCGGATGGTGGATACTTTGATTTGTTTTTTTACGATTCGCTCAAGATACGTTGCATGGACTTTGGCCTGGTAGCAGTCATAAAATGTCTCCCGAAAGAGCCTGATTCTGATGGTAATCATGGAACCATGCGCTTCGTTGTCCCGTTCATCCCGTTGGATGACTTGCATCTGGAAGAGAAGGGACGGATGCGTAAGGCCATTGCCGAGGCAGGCACATTTGACATTCGATTCGAGAGTTCGTTGAGTCGGCGTTGACTGTACAAGACTAACACCGTGAAACTAATTACTGCCTTTTTCATAAGTATTGTCACACTTGATGATTCATTATTTTTTGTCACAA
>NW_006760397.1:696901-717198 GCF_000271605.1 Fomitiporia mediterranea MF3/22 | reverse complement strand
TCAGGACATTAACGCTTTTCTATGTCCTAATCTCGAGAAGCTAATTGTCAAAAATTGTGGATACTGGAATTGTAACTTGTAACCCTTCAGAACGAAAAATCAGAAACGTCGAGTCGTTATGCAATATGCTTCAAAAGAGATGCCATGCACTCGGCCGGGTTGGGACGATCGAATGCTACTCGGCATACTATCCTTCAAGTTTCGACGGAGAGCCCGTCTATACTCCTGAAAACCGATTCTACGATATTCCGTTCGTCGACATTGGTTGCGCGGGGATGCGAGAGACCCTCGCGAACCAAGCCCGGTTGGACATTCGATTCGAGAAGCTGCTTGCTATTGAGGTTTAGCCTGTGTGTAAATAAAAACTGCTTATTCCTCTCCGTAGGTAGTCTGCCTCTCCAATAAACACAGGTCAATATCCATAACCTACAGTATCTTTGCGTCAAACGCTTCCACTAGCCCGTCCAATATTATGAATAATCTGCTAACTCTTGTCTAACATGTACTACAGCACGACAAAACTGTCACGGGGCACATTTCCAATGGTCTTCAATGCACATTGGCAGGACCATCGCATCTGCTTGCGTGGCCCCATAAAATGCGGTTCTTCCTCTTTTTATAGAGCGTTGTGTGTGACCTGGAAGTGGCCATGGCTGCTATAAATTGTCGCACCTCTAGCTCAAACGTTACAACTTATTCCCCAACAGTGATCCAATACGCCATCCTAAGCAGTTGAACCACCTATCTTCATTCGGCAAGTGCCCCCTCGTCATTTTGATTTATACCCATGTCTAACAAGAAACGCAGACAGACTTCATTGACGAATGTCTTCCTCCCGTGATTCACCAGAGGTTCACCATTCTGGACAACCGGGGAACACATCTACAACCGCCGGTCTACCGGATGAGATCCTTTGCGACATTTTCAAGCGTGTCCTACAAATGTCGCGGAGGGATGTGCCGTTTGAGGAGTCTATTGGGTACCCGTGGTTGGTGGATAGTGACTATCCCAAGGACGTTCCGCCTGAAGAATCCATGTTAGCGCCATTGCGACTCAGCCAAGTTTGCAGGTTATGGCGCAGCCTTGCTCTGTCATTTCCGTCCCTATGGACCGAAATTACCGTTCTCATATACAAATTCGACAGTGCACGAAGGGATGAATGGTTTTCAGATGCAGTCGACACCTGGATCGAGAGATCCAGAATATCTCCGCTTTCCCTTAGGGTTGAGTGCGATACTTCCTGCTTGACTGAGCGGGGTTATCTGCACAACGAGGTTGATTATGAAGCATCTGACGACCCGGGGCCCAAATTGGAGATTACGGCGCATATTCTAGAAAAATTGCTTGACCACCAGAACCGATGGAGAGACGCTTCCTTTACCTTCATTGGACCCGATCCTAAAATTCTACCGCAACTTGGCCTTGTTGATGCCCCACTCTTGGAATCGCTCTACATTTACTGGGGCGGGTTCACCCAGCGTCATGACATGACGCAAATCGACCTTGACATTTCGTGTTCTCCGAGACTGAGCAACCTACACGTCAGAAGCATTCCTCGCGTTATAACCGGGGGAGTTTCGAGTCTGAGAGAGTTGACTCTGGACAGCTGGGAGGCGCCCGTAAGCAGAGACTTCGACATACAGCAATCGGTTCTCCTAGAAATAATCCAAGACATGCCAAACTTGGAAGTTCTTGACATTGGTGCCCTGCACTGCATATCTGACTCTGGGATATATAACTCTCGCATCACTTTGCCTAAACTGCACACACTCGCAGTTCAAGGTGATGATTATTCTACATCCATCGTCAGCCAGTTGATCCTACCAGGACTGAAACGCTTGACTTGGAAGCATTGCCTGCAAGACGGCGACGTCAACGTGTATTCGGATATGCTGGGACGGTCCCGGGCTTCCCTGGAGTATTTCGAGTTCCGCTGGACTGCCGTGGTTGAAAGCGTATTTGCCCCTTTTCTGCGGCTCATCCCGAGCCTGAAAACGATTTGTATGGAATACGTCGCGCTCACGTACGATCTCTTCGAGATGCTATCCGTCAAGGAGTCAGGCGAGTCTCGGGACGCTAGTTCCATTATATGTCCCAATCTCGAGGAACTTATCATCGTAAATAATGTATATCTTGGTATTACGTGGCCTGATGGATGGGAAAAAATACGCATGGAATCGGTACGCGATATGCTTCAGAAGAGATGCCACGCGCTCGGCTGCACCGGGACAATCGTTCTCCACACGTTTGGTCCTACGCCTATCAATCAAGATCCAGTCTATATTTCACTGGGTATGGGATTGGACATTCTATTCAAGAAGCCGCTGCCAATCGAGAATTAATTTGTACGTGAAAACCCGCATTTTTCTCTCCATAAGTAGTCTGTCCGTCACACAGTTCTTCAACGAATACATGTATATGTCATCCAAACTCTACAACTCATGCGTCGAACATTTCCCTGTCCCGTCCAATATTATAAATAACCTGCTCTGATTTGTATTTAGCACCACAAAATTATCATGGAGCGTGTTTCCATTGGCCCGGAATACGCAATGGCAGAATTGGTGAATTTCGACTTTGAATGATATTGAAGGAAAGTGAAATGGTCACTGGTGATCAGGCTTCTGACTGACTAAGCCGGGGTTGTCCTGTTCATCCGGCAAACTCCGAGAATGCGTAGCTGCTCTTCATCTCGATTACTCTCTTACAATATGTCCATTCAAATGTGAGTACACACATCAGTATACAATTTGTTTGCAGGCAATATCGAAATTCAACCGTTTCAGAGAGTTTTGTTCTACATGGGGCACAATGGGCATTTGTTGTGTCGTCGAGCTGGTTGTTCGCAGCACCTCGAATCGTCATCACTACGCGTGATTTTCTCAGTTCGAGGATGTGACTACATTACCGTTGCAAATGTTTCCATGAAAACGAAACACTAAACGTACTGCATACCCATGTACAGCATACCCGGCAAACGGTTTTTGTCACGGTGTATACGTCACCATCTCTCGTCCTCTCTGCAGTTACTAGGAACACCGTGTGGCTGATTTGATCGCATTGATGGATGGGTTTCGGCTTACAGCAACCATTATCGCTTTCTTCAATAATACTATGCTTCCGAGGAGAGAGATGGAAGGTAAAGAACATCTTTGTTGGCATCGAAGAGCATCGTTGGTCGAACGGCGAGAACAAGCCATATACCGTATCCAGATTCTTTTCTTGTTGCTCCGGAAGGCATCAATGAAGATCAGTCACCTTTTCTGACCGGAACTTCAGTCCACCCTACGATCATCGTATTTGACCTCAAGCTCGAACACCATAGACGTCGGATTGAAAAGTCACCGTCACCGCGAAACAAGGACTTTCGCGGTTTACACGGGGATGTCCTGATGAAAGTTCTTCAGAAGAGTTACCATTGCCATGGACCAAGATTACAGGGCTCATCATCAGTGGTGTCACTCTCTTGGCCCATATGCGTATTCTTAGGCGCCCCTTCCGGCTGCGCAAGTTCCGTGCCTTGACTGTTCTCAGTCCTGACCTGTGTATACTGTACTGTGCACATCCACTCTGAGGTCACCGAAGGGTCACGAGTCGATCGATTCCCGTCCTCTCGTGATCTCTGTAGTTAGCGCAGTTGATCCGGTATGGATGCAGTTCCCGCGTTTTCTTACCGCAGGTTCGCATAGTATGCGATATTTCAAAAGCATATGCTATTTCGTCGATTCGCAGTTTGGTTGCTGAGTTCCAAGTATACACGCGCTAGCGAAACACTTCAATCGCTGAAATGGACACAATTACATCGGATTGCGTTCATCATCATCCAGGGTGAAGATCTCATGATGGTTTCTCTTGGTGGAGTGCCTAAGACAAGCTGAATTGACCTTATGCTCTCTTTGGTCAGTTGGTAACGGGGTTTTCTGCACACGTCAGCAGATACAGATCTCTGGTATGTAGTATAAAAGGTGAGCTACCGCTGTTTCTTGAAAGTAAGCTTGTTCGTTAGCTCATTTCCTTGCTTATTCTTCCTTCACAGTCCTTGGGCCTGGTGCTCTTTCTCTTCGCATTCTTTACTGTGTTACATTGCTTGTTCATTCATACTCTCCTTACGCCATGTTCCACTTCAAGACCCTCCTTGCTTTCGTTCTTGCTGCAACCGCTGTCTCTGCGGTCCCACTCCAAAAGCGCATCGCACAAACTATCGCTGACTCTACCGCTGATTGGGAGAAAGCTTGTGTATGTCTTTATCTTCTTCGCAGGTCTACAAAGTATTAAATGGTCAATGAACATAGCTTGCTGCGGGTGGCGCGGGCAAATGCAACCCAATTTCACAGACGGCATTCACGAGCTTGCTCGCTGCAGGAGGCAACTGTGACCAGCAAGATGCTGCGGATCAGATGATTGACCTTGCGAAGCAGCTGAACAACGACGCAGACATGATCCGCCTTGCGCAGATCTTTGTCCAACAGCCTCGTAACGCTGTAAGCATCAATCACTTCGTTTCCATTGCAATCATTATGCTCAACGGTAGCCATATCTGAATTTATGTAGCCGGACAGTCTTCAAGTCCCTTACTGCCAAACAGCGCCGAAGAACGCGGAGCTCAACGGATTCTTCCACTGCCAGTTCGCCGGCTCTGACTTCACCAAGTTTAGCGGCGACCAGACCGGGAACCTTCCACTCGGATTGAACGCAGTCAACCCTCCCGGCTCTTGCCCTGCAAAGACGGACGGCCCAGTCCCGGATGGTGTACAGCTCAACACGCTGGTTCAGAGCCCAGGAACTCCTGAGGGCGCTAGTGGGTAAGTGATTCATGTACATGAAGAGACACAGCGCGCCTATCTGATTGATATTCTTTCATTTTTTTAAACAAAAGAAGCGCCTCGGGCTCTGGTGGAGCAGGTGCCTCAGGCTCAGGCGCCGGTGCGAGCGATTCAGGTGTAGATGCGAGCACAGCAGTCTCCGGTGCAGATGCAACAGCAACAGCAACTGCCACAGACGCTCCGTCCACAATCGCCGTCGGAGCTGGCAAAGGTGTGTCTGGCGCCTCGAACAATATTCCTGCAACATGCCCAACTAAAGTGGTTAATGGTTCAGGCGCTTCAGGCGCTTCATCGGTGGACTCCGGAGTGGGTGACGCGACTACAGCTGCTCCTGCGGCTGCTTTCTCTCCTGCGACTGGAGCTGGGTCTGCTACTGGATCCGGAGCGGCTCCTGCAGGCACAAAGCCCTTCACACTTCGTACGTATCCTACACAACTTTAACACACGTCATGAGAGCATCTCCAGACTGATGTATTGACTGGAACACCAGAGAATGGTCTTGACGCGCAAAAGGGCAACGCAGCAGCTGCGGACTTGAGTGAGGGCTCTCCTTGCACAGATGGTGAGACCACCTGCGCTGGTACACAAGTTGGTCAATGCGCTGGCGGTAAGCTTGTCACCACTGCCTGCTCTGGTGGCACGCAATGCTTTGTCCTTCCTCTCGTCAACAAGGCCGGTACTGTAAGTTCCCGGCGTCAATTAGATTCTGAGTGTATTCGCTAACTGTTGAATCATTGCAGTCTGCTGCTTGCACGACTGAGGCAGATGCTTCCGCTCGTATTGCGGCTACAGGTGCAACTGGTGGTATCACTGGAGCTTGAAGATCGGTGGGTAATAGGTGTCAGAGTAGCTTAATGACATAACGAAACCATATCTGGGAGTTGGTCGTAACTTATCTCTATCTCTGTTTGCATTTGTTGTCGTTCACATTGTATAAACAACCATATCACCCGAGTGCTCAACTTATTCTTCTACCTTCTCCTTTATGCTACGAAGAGCAGTGGATCACGTATCCGATACATTTTCGTTCTTTGAGTGAGAGAAACAAGAACAGCTAGAATGGGCAACTAACTGTTGTCGACGGCGAAGTCAAAAATATGAGCTGAACAAATCAGCTCGCATTGCCATAAACATCGTTTGGGATGCATTGGCTCAAAGAAATATGTGTAAGTTAGAGAGTTCACATTATTCAATGCATAACTACTTAGAGAGCTTACGGTCCGTTTACGCCAACGCTACATCACTCCACAGATAGTAATACTAAAATCACACCTCTGAATCCACATCCGAACATATTTACATTTTATATTGGGATAAATACTCAAACAATATCTATGCGTTATGATCTCTCCCTCCAACATAGGCACATATGAAATTGAGTCTCCCTACACTAAATCTAATTCTGCCATCTCCAGCAATCTATTTACAGGTTTATGGAAAGAAATGGTGGACTACAATGAATATTGACACACGGGGCAAGCTAGCTCTCAATGTTTGATCGCTTCTTGAATCGAACCTCTAACTCGTGTGACTCCATAAAAGTTCCGTGCATTTGCGCGCAATGGATATCGACGAACGGGACACGGAAGGCTGCTAGTGGAGTATTGCGAGAGTTATCGAAGTAACACTCAATAGATCCTTCCAGTCCGAGCGCGTTACATTGCTTCTCTAGCATATTGCACAGCGGAGTGATGTATACAGTTTTTGCTACTGTATCCCCATACCCTGGGCGAATTTTGGCAACAAACTTCGTGAGTTTGGGGCACAGGATTGAGCTGGTCCTCCGAGGGTGGTCGCTACCACTGGGTGTGTCTTCTACAGAAAGTATGTCGAAAAGGTGCGGGTTGATGATGTGCCCCATGATATCCAGGTGATGATTCTTCAAGTCGGGGAAGCAGCGGAGTAGGGTGGCGATTTCGGCTTCAGTCAAATCCCCATCAGAAATTTCCACGCATTCCAACGCCGGCTGCAACCGTTCAAGCATTGCCAAAACCCCTCCAAAATTTCCGCGTAGAGACCTGCAATTGCAAATTAAGTGTCTCAATGCTGGCAGGGCCAGATTGTTAAGAATATGCATAGACGCTTCAGTATAATCAACGCTGAGAGTGTGCAAGTTAGGCAACGTAATAACTGGGCAGCTAAGCGTATGCGGATTATCCATCACAAGTACATCGGGCGAGGTGAAATAGATCTCCAGCGTTTCCAAATGTGGCACCTTTTGAAGAATTTCTAGTTGAGCTAACTGCCGAGTCTGGGTGCTTTCAATTGCGAGACTGTGGAAAGTCAATTCTATCAGTTTGGATAGTTGCCCGTCGGTAACTTCAATATGAGGAGTTCCTACGCTGCGTAGAGATCTGAGGCCAGTAGAGCAAGACGTGTCGATATGTACAAGTCTCAGGTCAGGACGCGGTAGTAGAGAGCATGGAGACCATTTAACTGAGAATGACTCCAGAACTGGTACGTCAACCAGCTCGACCCTTGGAAGTTGGCAGTGCACTGATATCCTTGCAGATGAATGAAAAATGAGCTGCTCTCCATCGCATCTGGTTCCCTAGCAATTTCGCTAAAACGTACTCCAGCGTACTCAGGCTCGCGTCGTGATTCCGTCCCTCCAGAGTCCAAATACGTGACAGATATATTAAGTGGGTGTTCAACCGACCTTTCGATACAAAGGTCGACAGATTTTGTGGCTTGATCTTTTCGTTCAATTTTGCGGTGCCCATTAATGCAAACATTGAAGTTTGTCCACAGAGACGGAAATGTCATAGCTGTTTCGCGCCACGACCTGCAGACGTGTGTGAGCTTAAGAGGTGCACTCATAGCCTATAGGCCCCCCAGACATGAGTGACTCTGACCACATATGCACAGGTTGCGGGGACACCTGTACAACAAGCAGAAATATCTGGTACAGAATATCAAGAGGCAAAGCAGGTGCAGCGCGCGCCTGAGTTGGGCGGACATTATCATTGGGCTTGGGCCTGAGCAA
The DNA here is from genome assembly GCF_000271605.1 of Fomitiporia mediterranea MF3/22. Lineage (NCBI taxonomy): Eukaryota > Fungi > Basidiomycota > Agaricomycetes > Hymenochaetales > Hymenochaetaceae > Fomitiporia > Fomitiporia mediterranea. The sequence continues at coordinate 709,389 of NW_006760397.1, read as the reverse complement.
AAATCCGCGGCGAAACATCTGAAAGTGAGATTCTCTACAAGTTTGGTTAGATATAAGTATAAGGTATCGGTATGAAGAATTCACCTGCCGATTGAGGATTGCTAGTGGGAGCGTCTGGGATGGTGCAGAAAAATCGATGCTGGTGAAGTACGTATCAGTTCAAAGGTCCAGGTGCACCAATTTATAGCTACCATGGCCACTTTCCAAACGCGCGCAGTGTTCTTGTTAAAATGGAAAGGACCACATATTATGGAGATATGTAAGCAAATGCGATGGTCCTGCCTTTGCGCAATGCGCATTCGGGGCCAATGGCAACGTACTCCGTGATACTTTGTGGTGTTGGGTACATATCAGACAAGAGCTAGTAGATTATGCACAATATTGAACGGATCAGGGCAAGTGTTTGACGCAAAAGAGTTGTAGAGTTTGAATGACATATATGTATTGAAGAGATAGAAGACTACCTACGGAGAGAAATAAGCAGAATTTTTTACATACAAGCTAACCCTCAATAGCAAGCAGCTTCTCGAATCGGATGTCCATCCGGGCTTGGTTCGCAAGGGACTCTCGCATCCCCGCGCATCCGATGTCGACGAACGGAATGTCGAAGAGTCGATTTTCAGTGATGCAAACAAGCACTTTATCGGAAGGAGGGTTCTCGTCCAATGAGTCGGGCTTTTCTTCATCGTAAGTATAGTATTCTGAGTAGCATTCAATCGTCCCAGCCCGGCCAAGTGCATGGCATCTCTTTTGGAGCATATTGCACAAGGACTCGACGCTTCTGCTTATCCGTTCGGGAAGGTCGATATACCAGTATCTACAATTTTTGAAACAAAGTTCCTCGAGATTAGGACATAGAATAGAGCCAATGTCCCACGACTCGGCTGTCTCCTTTACGGACAGCATCTCAAGGAGATCAGGCACGAGCAAGACGCCTGCCATACAAAGTGTTTTCAAGCCTGGCATGAGCCGCAGAAACCGGGAGAAATTATCTCCATTTACCACAAACCCAGGAGTCTCGAAATATTCCAAAGCAGGCCGCGACCGTACAAGCATTTCCGAAAACTCTTGGCCATCGGGGTGAAAAGGATTGCAAATTAAGCGTTTCAGCCCCGGTAGGACCAACCTGCTGATTATAAATGCAGAATAACCAAAATCGTCAATCGCAAGAGTATGTAGCCCAGGCAACGTGATAAAGGAGCTCTGTGGATTATCGGATTTGCAATGGACGGCCCTAATATCAAGGACTTGAAGGTTTGGAACGCTCTGTAATATTTCTAGGAGAATCGATTGCCGTATGTCGATCTCTAGGGATGCAGACACGCTGATTAATGTCAATTCCCTCAGATTCGAGAGTCCTCCAGTCATAATGCGAGGGATGCCTACGAGGTGCAAACTCCTCAATCTCGGAGAGCGTGAAATGTCGAGATTCATGTGCGCCATGGCATGGCGCTGAGCTCGACCTTCCCAATAAATAGAGAGAGATTCCAAGAGTGGGACGTCAACAAGACCAAGTTGCGGTAACATCCTAGGATCGCGCCCGATGAAGGTAAAGGACGCGTCTCTCCATCGATTCTGATGATCCAGTACTTTCCTTAGAATATGCGCCGTAATCTCTAATTTCGGCCCCGGAACGTCGTCGGCCTCGTCGATCGGACAACCCCGCATAGCCAAGCAGGAAGCGTCGCACTCAACCCTAAGACGAAGTGGAGATACCCCGGATCGAGAGAGCCAAGTATCGACTGCATTTAGGAACCATTCATCCCTTTGTGTACTGTCGAATTTGTATATGAGAACGGTAATGTCGGTCCATAGGGACGGAAATGACAGGGCAAGGCTGCGCCATAATCTGCTAACTTGGCTGAGGCGCAATGGCGCCAACATAGATTCCTCGGGCGGAATATCCTTTGGATAGTCAACACGAAACCACAAGTTCCTCATAGACTCCTCAAACGGAACATCCCTCCGCGACATTTGTAGAACACACTCGAAGATATCCATGAGAATCTCATTTGGTACGTGGTCAATACCGTCAATTGTAATTTTGCCACCCGGCTGTCCATGACGATGACCCTTCGGAGGATCAGGAGAGGAAGACATTTGGCAGTAGTATCTGTCTGAGTATAATGTTAGACGTTGGTATAAATATAATATGACGAGGGCGAACTTGCTGATTGAAGATGGATGGTTCGATTGGGTCGGTCGGTGTAGGGAATCACTGTCGGTGCACAAGTAGTAACGTTCGAGAACTGTAGAACTGGGCACGCAAATTTATAGCCGCCATGGCCACTTCCTAGCCACGCAGACCGCTCCTATCAAAAAAAAATAGAAAGAACCACATTTTATGGGCCATGCAAACCATGCGATGGTCCGAGTCTTGCGCACTTTGGTCCAACGGCCAAATGTTTGATGCACCGTAACGGATCTCTAATGCTGTAAACCCTGTATCTATTATGCACCGAATATTCCACTTGACTTGTCTAATACCACATCTATCAGCTCTTACCCGAGAGTTTGGACAAGTTATAGCGTAAGACCAGCAACGAAATAGGTCCATGTTCATGCTTCCTTTATTAGGCTAGCGAATCCTATTACTAATCAGTCATGTGCCTTGTCAGCGAAGGTACCGTAACTTATGATGTGAATATATTTGTTTATTATATTCTAATGTGTCTGCTGTGTTATACACAGTCACGTACAGTATATCAACACGTCTTCACCCTCTGCAAGAAAACCTGGGCTATGTATACTTTCGAATGTTCCCAGCAGGTGCAATCGGAACTTCGGAAGGGCCATCGAGCTGCTGACTATGTGGCCATTGGCCCAAAGTGCGTGGAAATTGGAACTGGGGCCATTTTTCTGGGCTGGAGTCAGCGCCTGACTTGCACACTTTAAGAATATTACTATGTCGTTCTTTTCATTAAGACAGGAGCGTCAAATGTGGTCGCTCAGGCAGTACTAGAGGCCACGGCAGGGATAAATAGTGGTCCTGCAACTCCAATCAATCTGTAAACCTCGTCAATCTACTTGTCCTTTCCACCAATATCTATGTGTTCTGTCCATCTATCTTCTCTCATAGATTCGTAAGTGTCGTTCTCATACCGATCTACACTTCCATCTCACACGCCACACGCAGACACAGTATTATCAAATGACTAGCACAATCGGCTGTGTGCCTCTCGATATTCTCCAGGAGATATTCCGTAATTCTGTGCAGATATCTCGACGGGACGCATGGAATGAAGAATCTCTCGTTACGTCTTGGAAAGCACCAATGTCAGTGCCGTTGTGCCTGTCACAAGTTTGCTGGCTATGGCGAGAAGTAGCCCTGACATGTCCGTCTTTATGGACAGACATCACCGTAATCGTTGATGGAACTTCCGATAGAGAACGAGACCAACGACTCGTAGAAGCTTTTGACTCTTTGGTCAGAAGGTCAAGAAGTTTGCCGCTCAATCTCTCCGTTACGTGCAATACATACGGCCTTTCAGAACAGGAACTCGATACTGCGGCATACGTCCTAAGGAGATTGCTCTATGAGCAACTAGGGATCCGCACGTACCGTATACAGGTACGACCGTACTCTGTACGGGTCGGTACGTGGTACGGTCGTAATAGTACGACCGTATTTTGCCTTCCAGGACACACATACGGCGACGGTGCGTACCGTATACAGCCGTAAACAGTAATACGCTTGTAAATACAAATTTAATATTATATTAATAAAAAGAAAACAAATTACCATGTTTTAAATCGTGAAAAAAACCTATTATTATTTTATTTGTGCTTCTGCCTTGAATTAGCACTTGTTATACCCATTTTCATTAATATATGTAGTAAATCTTAAATTTAGTTTGTATAAAGTAATAATAAAAAGTCACATGACTAGCTATTTTGAGAAAATAAATAATCTAATATTATTATTTTAACCCTAAGATTAGCTTTATTTAGAATTAGCATGCATAAAATGTTTATTATAGGGTATACAAAGAAAATAAATTATTACAAATTATACTACATATGTTATTGACACTGAAAATCTTCTTCAAATGTCCGTACCTGTATACAGCTGTATACTGCCGTATTTGGCCTACTCCTATACGGGATACGGCCCGTTTTGTACGAGCCGTATTTGTCACCTCAAAACCGAGTACAGAATCTACAGATTGTACCATGACCATTGACCAATACGGGTCGTAACCGTACTATACGGTACAATGCGGATCCCTATGAGCAACATCGCTGGAAAGAGGCCGATTTAATTTTCATAGAGAGGGATCCTACTAGACTGCCACCATTCTACCTTATCCACGTCCCTCTCTTATGTAGAGACACTAACCCTCCACTGGAGGAAAGCAGATCATTGTAAATTGAGACAAGTCAACGTTGGAATTTTGTGTTCTCCGAACCTGGGCACTCTGCATATCAAAGGGATCCCTTGTATCGAAACTAGGGAACTATCCGGCCTGATAGATCTGAGTTTACGTGGTCTTGCGTTCGAAATCTCACCACGCGTTCTTCTAGACATGCTTTGAAGCATGCCAAATCTAGAATCCCTGGAGGCAAGGTTCTTGAAGGGCGAGCTGGATGAGTCTAACGATAGGCAACCTTACTTAGCTTTAGATAAACTACGCACCTTATTAGTCGACGATACAGAGGCTTCCACATACACAATCAGCAAATTGATCCTACCACTGGCAGCACTAAAATGCCTTATCCGAGTCTGCCGTCCCTATCCATACAACAGTTTCGGAAGACTTTTACTTATGCTCAACCATTCCAAACCGCCCTTGGAGCATTTAGAAATCTCCGATTATGACTTCACCAACAGAAGGCTTGACAACCTCCTTCGACTCTTCCCAGAGTTGAAAACTCTTTATATGGTTCGATTCGGTATCACATGCAGCTTCTTTGACAAGTTGTGCACAACATACGTAGACAACATCTTCATGGACAAGATTCAAGAACAATTCGTTCTATGTCCCAAGCTGAGAACACTTCATTTCAAGGATCTCAGATGGATAATGAGAGTGGATTATTGCCTTACTTTGTTACTGTAAGTTATATGATTATGAAACATTGTGCATTACTTGGACTGGCAGGAACTCTCAAATGTCAATCTAAAGAGGTTAATGCTGATGGGTATTGTGAAGTCTTGCATTTCAATGTCCCACCTGATGATGGTTATTGGGACAGATACAGGATCCTATTGAGGAGGCGGGCAGGTTGGAGATTCGATTCGAGCCTGTTGATAGTTAAGGATTACTTTGTATTGAAATTAATAGTAAAGTCATTCCTGCTGCACAATTTGGCTATTATACAGTGTCTTCTGACATTGCGAAAGATGAGCTTCAACCTGGATGTATACTAGTGATGCCAACCGTGAAGTAAAACAGTCCCAGTGCGAGTGGATTGCAAACCTCCATTCCTGCAAATATTTCTTACCAGGTAGTATTAACCAAAATGATCGAGAGACAAGCAAGTATATACACTCTAGAAAAATCGAGATTGACAAGAAGCAACAACAACAACAAAGATACGCATGTACAATTACTTCAAAACAAAACAATCTTCAATCTTCAATCTTCAATCCAAATCAACATCAATCAGAAGTAGGTAAATCAACAGATAAACAAGCAACTTCCATACAGATCGAAAGCAAATTCAACAAGCAAACAAGCAAACAAGCAAACAAGCAAACAAGCAAACAAGCAAACAAGCAAACAAGCAGTAAGCTAGTGATGAGAACGACACCTACAGCAGATAGCCAATAGCCAATAGCCAATAGCCGATAGCAAAGAAAACACTGAACTAGCAGGACGCTAATAAAAGCAAGGTAGCAATCCAATAGTATATATACATTGTTCTAGTCGAGAGAAGGGGAGAAGGCTGTTTTGGTGATGTGTGAGGAGTAAGTCATGCAAGTATAGATAGGATAGGGGAGAGGATGAGGAGAGATATAGAGATAGAGGTAGTAGATGGTAGATGAAGAGAGGGAAGGAGCGAGGAAACTTGCATGTTAAAGTTAGCCTAGAGATGATCTACCCAAGAGATAAACGAATGGATTGAGAGAGATAGGGAGATTCAGAGAGAGAGATGAGCGAGCGAGGAGAGAAAAGATTGGTAATAATGAAAGATAGAGAGAGTAGACGAAAAAATGAGATTAAGAGTGAGCAAACGGAAGGATAAAAGAGTGGAGTCCGATCTCAGTCACCAAGACAGACGGATAGGTGGATAGATCGATAGCTTTTTTGTTTGATGTATGATACAGAGCTAGGAGATGAGTGTTGAGTGTAACTCGTCAGTGTGTGTGCGAGAGCGAATAAAGCGTTCCAATACGTTTCGAGGAGTCAGGGCGAGGCGTGTCAGCGGACATTTATAAATAAAACAACGGAATATCGGCTCTGTGATAAGTTGCACCTATACAAGCGACTTAACCAATAACCCCTCAAGCCTCACAAACTCCGGAACGATACTCGCATACGCCATGAACGCATCCACGTCAGGTTCCGCCACTTTCGTCCAACCCAATTGCGCTTCTGCGTCTCCGGTTGGTAAGGCTCCTACAGGTGTTAAAGGTGTGATCCCAGTCGGGGCTGGTGGTGCTCCTCCTGCACCAGTCCCTCCTGCTCCTACTCCTGAAGAGTTAAGTGGGTTGTTCGGATCGATAGATGAGGGGGTGAGCGTCCCAGGTGAAGCACCTGAAGCCCCCGCTCCTAACCCCGATCCCGGTCCGCCGCCAAACCCACTTGACATAGGTCCAGTAGGACTAGCAATACCATAAGACCCCACATCCGGAGACGTCAACGCCGTAAACGTCGTACTACCCCCCGCACTCACAGCAGGACTCATACTCAACGCAGAATTCACACCAGCGCTATTCGTAGTCGCCAGAGAGGAAGAACCCGTTGCGGTCCGTACGCGCGGTGGTGGAGTCGTTGCTGACATCCCGTACATACCCGCACTGCCAGTACCAATACCACTGCTGCTGCTGCTTTGTGTGTTTGTTGTTCCAGAACTTAATCCAGGAGTTCGGTACGCAGAGTCTTCCTCTTCTTCGTCTTCTTCCACAAGTATGTCCGCTCCCAACCCCGCACTTCTCTGATGTTTCAAATACGGTGCGGGTGAATGCGTCCCTGAGCCACTGGACGTATGTTGTTTAGCTCGGAGGTTCCACCTCCTCGCAAGCAATCTCCTCACTTCATCTTCATACGTCCCACCCGAGCTCGAACTCGAACTAGAATTAGCGGCAGACGACCGCTCACGACTCCAAGCCCACCTCGCAACGTACGCCCCTCCCAAAGCCGCTCGGGAAGGATAGCCAGGTGCAGGTGCGTTACGATGTGCAGCTGCAAACTGCGTCATCGGTCCTCCCGTCCCCATCCCAGCAGCAGACCCAGCAGACCCAGGCACAGAAGATACAGACATAGACACGGAAGAACCGGAAGACCCTGAGGGAGCAACAGCATGTGCAGACTCCAATTGCGTTTGCGGGATAAATATCGGTGCGTTGAAGATATCACCTAGAAGGTTAACGATAGACGGGAAGTTCGCCGCTGCTCCCGTAGCTATCACTCTCCTCGGTAACGGAGTAGTCGCGTATGGATCAAACGTAACTCCATTCAATCCCGACCCAAATCCCATTCCAATTCCCGTGCCCGGATTCACGACAGAATTCTGAATGTGAGACTGTGAAGGATGTTGCGGGGTAGCGGTTCCGGGACGACTATACAACGCCGAAGCTCTCATCCTCGCATACCTTATCCTAAACGAAAGAATCTGCGACTCAAGCAAACACCTCGGATTCGCTCTCAAGTCTCTAAACTCGCTCGTCTTGATACCTGTCTCGAACCGGAAGATACCTTTGACGTGTGAGAAGGGGAAGGCTTCGGCTTGGAGGTGCCAGAAGCTGAAGAGTTTGTCGTCCAGCCTACACGAAAAATAAGTTACATATTATGATTAAGTGAGGGTTTGAGAAGGGATTGGAAAGTAAGCCTTACCCGATAGAACCACCTGGAGGAACGATAGCTATAAGCCTATCAAACGCACTCCAGCTCTTCGTATACATATCGCGAACCAGCGCTCTCGGAACGTCACCATTTCTATTTAGCAATCAGTCAAATTTTATTATCAATTAAATTACAGTCCACGAAACGCACCTATTCATCAACGCCGCCACATACCTCCTCTTCTCACCACTATCCTGCGCAGGGTGCGGAATCAGAGAGTAAAGTCTATTCGGTAGGTATTGCGTTGCGGGAGTTAGCATGACGTCCATTGGTCCGAAGGAGAGTACTGCGTCGATGGGGGAGGGACAGAGAGAGAGGTATGTTGAGAGGTAGTCGGATGTGAATGGGAGAATTATCGTTTCTGTCAAACGCAAAAGATTAACCGAGGGAATAATTAAATAACACGAGGGAAAAAAATAATTGAATGAAATTGGTAGAAGAACGCACCAGGACTAAAACCAAACCGATCAACAAAATACTGCGAAATATTCCCAACTTTCCGTCCTCCACCACTCATATCCACCTCCCCAAGCATCACTTTCAACCGTCCAGCATGCTCATACGCACTTGACCCAGCAACAATTTCCAAAACCATTTCATCCCAAGCCCGAGAATGAACACTCCACATCCCCGTAGCACACGCCTCACTCTCACTAGTCGGTGCCCACCCACCCAAAAACAAACTACAAAAAAGCGTACTAGCGAGTGTGAGTCTACCAGTTCTCATCCAGATATCTGGTTGAGTTTCTCGCATACGGAGAGTGTGTGCTGCGAGGAGGGAGGCGTGGGAGGGTGTACCGAGACGTGAGGCTGCTGCGTCTGGACCGCCGAGTGCGTGTTCTAAAGCTAGTGCTTGAGGGAGCGTTGACGTGTCTTGTGCGACGGGTGTGTTGGGGAGAGTGAAGGGATTACCTGCGTTGAAGAGGTGTGAGTGGAGTGAATGTGTTGGGTCGGTGAAGCGGAGGAGAGTTGGTGAGATGGTAGATTTCCACCAGACACATGCGAGCTGCGATGAATTCGGGGAAATAAATTAAGTATGTGGTTATTAGTGGGTTTGTTGGGGACGTACCTGAGCAGACCCGCCAATAGATTTTATTTTCGACAAATCGAAATTACGGTGTAATTTCTGCAACAATAAATCTATATACCGAACAAACCGCCATACATCAGCACCGTATAACACACACAGCATACAAAACTATACGTACCAAGAGCCTGAATCCACATCTCGACAGGTGTAGTATACGCCTCTCCGGGAGTAGTGAAGATGCCTCCATGCGTCCTGTCGCGTCACACAAGCCAACCCGTCAGCATTAGTTCGCACCGCGACGGGGATGACAACAAAACGCACTGGAATTCCGCGAGCTCAGAATCAAAATCCACAACCTCAACGCCGACAAGATCGAGTTGCTCGTCGACAACAGCAGCGCGCAGCTGGTCCGTCGCGAGCTCGAGACCGAGAAAATGTGCGGTTGGAGAACGAGAGGACATGTCTACCTTTGTGTGCTTGTCTAGAGGCTAGGGTCCGTCGCGTCTCGTGTCGTCGTGTCCTTGCAAGTGTTCTCCGTCCTTCTCAGTAGGTGAAATGTCCCAGCTACGCGTTAGTCGAGTCCGTCACCGGAGTCGTTGATGAATTCGTTCGTGGCTTAACCAAGGAAGGAAAAAAAAAGGAGCGGAGAGAATAGAAGAAGAGGAAAATGAATGGGAGACCTTGGGAAACAGTTACGGAACTATTTTTTTCAAGTTGATTACGTATCAAGTCCTTTCTCCTCGGAGCCCTCCTCTCTATTTCCCCCTAGTGCATCCCCAACCACCTTTTCTATATCCCCCTCAGTCTTTACTAGATATTATGTACGGGGCAGGGGTGGCGTGAATTTATAAAATGCTAAATGCTAAACATTCCAGGTCAGGTCCTCTCCATTTTTCCTCGTCTCATTTGAATTAAGTTTTGAATTGCTCCCGCTGGCACAGACCTGAGACGTGTCGATCTTCGTTAGCTCATTATTTTTTATTTCCTTTCCCCCCCTGTCTTTATGCACTTATCCCGTTAGAGCCCAATGCTCCATGAGTCATGGAGTCATGTCATCGTGCCAAGTGCTTGTAGACGTTTCTGAACCTTATTATCGAAGGGAACCTACTTGCGTATTCGCCCATAGTGCCCATGGTGGTAACTAATCAGAATCACTATTGCTATGCCCAGACGTGCAGGTGCCCATTCTGGATCTCACAAGAACAACAGTAACAAATGTATTCTAAATAAAATCTGTTCAGAAAGGAGTCAGAAACAAGTAACAAGGAGTACAGACTCTCAGCTATATTATTTGTATTCACTACCAAACTCTGCAAATTTTACAAATATGTGTGATAAGTTTGTCAGTAGCAGGAGAAAATGAAGAACATTTTACATGAATACAAGGTCTGAATTCTACATACACAGTAGCAGTTGAACAGACAAGAAGCAGGAGAAGTTTATATCATTTGTCTCTTTCAGGGATAAATATCATAATATACTACACCCCACCAAAGCTATACCAGTGGGTATCAAACAAAAGATTGCAAACGAAGAGAAGAAAATCACAAGAATAAAGAGACAAGATGAGTATGCAATAATATACAAAGGGTCCAAGAAGAAAAGGCACTAAAAGTAGTGCCAAAGATATATTATATATATAAGAAACCGTGCTTTCAAAAAATCAACAGTCCAGATACGAGCGGTATATGGGTATACCAGTCAGTCTACATACAGCGAACGTTTTAAGTTAAGATAGTCCCAGCACCTCTTCACCTCTTCACCGCAAAAAACGTCCTCTTTCGGCCGATATTTCAACAAATGGCAAATGGGTATCGGTATCGCTTACCCCCAACAGCCAAACAGCCAGCGTCAATCTATATCATATATCAATTAAATCCGATCTGGTCGACACCTTCCGCACACAGCCCGCAACTGATGCATTCCAAGCACGCTGTAAGAGAAGAAGTACATTTGTCAGCAAGTCGTGGAAAAACAAGACGACGGTAAGACGGCAATAGAGTAAATGATGGTGGCGGTTAAAAGATATGTATGAGATGTATGAGGTGGGAACGCCAAGATGGCACGGTAAAGACGCCGTCAAGAGACAAGATGCAAAAGGTTGATGGAGACGGACATGCCGAAGCACGGAAGCAAGTGAAAAACCATTTGCCGAACCGAGTGCACAGCAAAAAAAAAAAGGAGGCAGGGAAGCCGTGCCAAGGGAAAAACTGGGATCCGGAAAGGAGAGAGATACTCACCGAGTCCACCGCAACAAGCGCACAGGTAACAAGGACAGCACAGCGGGTTATTAAAGGCGCCTCTACAGCACCATGCAGCGAGCATGATGGCGAGTATGAGACATACGAATAACCCAACGAGTACCACTATCAGATATACTAGTTGACACAAATATTATCGAAGTTAGGAATCCGTGGATTTCGGGAATAGAGGAAGGAGGGTGGACGTACGCTTGTTCTTCACGAAAACACCCTGTTGGTCATTATTCGAGCTTCCATTCGACTGACGTTTACCCAACGCCATCTCCGCACCATCACCCATCATCCCAAGTACGCTTTCCCACCCACACGAATACACGAAACTCGCAGCAGCAAGCAACAACAGTACGCCCGCACTAGCCAGTAAGAAATGGATTAGACAGCGACGTCTACGAGCATGGCATGCATTATGCGAAGAATTCTGAGTTTCGCACTCGCTTTGAGATTGACATTGACAGTGGCGATGAGTATGGTCATGGTTTGGGATGTGCTCTTTCGACGAAGAGTAGGGAGAATAAACGTCCATGGATTCCTGAGGGAGCGGCTGGTAGATCGCAGCTTTGAAAGGCATATTCGCAAAAGTCACAGAAGCCATTATTATCCCCTTAATGCCTTTAAAATAAGCCAAAAGCCCAAGTAAAATGACAAGGCAGAGGTAGGAGGAGGAGGAGTTGTTTAGGGATGTGGCGGAGGGTAGAATGATGGTCCAGCTATAAAATATGTACCCGTAATAGAGTACGAGTGGAAACTCCCGAGAGCCTGTAGGAAACTAGTTTTCCACAGGTCATTTTGCTGGGCCTCTGGAGGCGTGGTAAACCTCGCGTGGACAACACTTAGTCAGTATATTAGTAATATCATTATAATGTTCCAAAAAGGTAATTTTTAAGAATTTTGTGCTGTACCTCTATTGAGCTGAAAATTTAGGTGTAATATTAATTTCAGACGTTGGTTATACTGCTGAGAGCAATTATATTGTGTTTTATAGTCTACCAGTGTTGAAACCTACATAATAAAGAGATATATCTAAGAGAAATAAAAAGAAAGAGGCAACCAGTTACATTGATCAGGCTTTATTACTGTTCAAAATTTGTAAATCATCCAAAGAGGTACTGGAAATATTGTCCACATCTATCACTTGTACCTCTCTAATTTTATCAGAGTGTACTCCTTTCAATGAAGGAGTATCTGAAA
>NW_006760397.1:691826-696881 GCF_000271605.1 Fomitiporia mediterranea MF3/22 | reverse complement strand
TAATTTCAGACGTTGGTTATACTGCTGAGAGCAATTATATTGTGTTTTATAGTCTACCAGTGTTGAAACCTACATAATAAAGAGATATATCTAAGAGAAATAAAAAGAAAGAGGCAACCAGTTACATTGATCAGGCTTTATTACTGTTCAAAATTTGTAAATCATCCAAAGAGGTACTGGAAATATTGTCCACATCTATCACTTGTACCTCTCTAATTTTATCAGAGTGTACTCCTTCAAATGAAGGAGTATCTGAAAGAATGTCAGGCAAAGTAGGAGATGTTGACCTAATAAAATGACAGACATAGAGTATATGCACTCTCAAACTATCTATTTTCCTTGCTTTTTGTCAGGTTGAGGCATTTTTTTCTTAATTTATCTACTGACATAATATTATGTATGACTAATACATTTGAGTTTTCCACAGACCAATTTCCGGCAACCCTTGTGGTAGTGAGGTTTACCTCGTGGGAAACCTCTGTGGTAATCCTCACTGTGGGAAACTAGGGAGTTTCCACTCGTACTCTAACCCGTAAGCATCGCCGAGGACGATTACATAATAGCACCGCGTTGCTGTGCGACTACTGCGCACTGCGCAGCGTTTAAACTGTCCTCCTTTGCGGCCGCCACTAGCACGTTATCAGTGGCAAGGTTCTGAAGCCAAGAGATTCTCAGGGAAGAAATAAACCTTGCGTGGGTCTTCCGTGTGCTAAGTTATTTTCCTAGCAGCTGTTTAACCTTATCATATAATAATGTAATAATCCACAGCATCGAGCAGCTATTCATGAATTACTACAGTAATGCTGTTGTAAAGCAGGAGACAGAATGGTCAGTGAGTATGGCATTGCGGGACAGGCAAAAACACGATCTTCGACATCCTAATACCATACAAAGGCATACAGGATTATAGGCATTTATGACTTGTTCCTAATCACACCTGAGACGCATTCTCAGAGCCTCCGGCATTGCTAGTGCTAACTGCAGGATGGTTAGAGTAGGAATACTTTATACACTAGATTGTACATTACCTTCGCTTCCAGCCGGTTGTTCAAATTCAATGTCGCTCGCGGATCTCATACAATAGCTTGTGCCTTCGTTAACCCCCAACTTCCCAGCCTCTTTCATGTTGAAGATTAGTCGACTGCCTAGGATGCTTAGCAGTGACGGGCTTCCGGCTTGTTCAAGGAGAGTCATTAAACTGTCGTTCTTTATGGACACTTCGAACTCCAAGATGTTTAGGACGCAGCAAGATACCACACTGTTTAGAAACATCGGTCAGCGCTAGTCTCTACCATTGTTCTACCACAACTCACAGAAGGAAATATATCATCTGATCACGGATGAGAACTTCAACTAGCTTGAAACCCTTAAGCCCAGCTTCCATTCTCCAGAATTCTGCAGCTTTGTGCATTGCGAGTAACATAAGGATAACTCCGTACACCATTGGAATAGCCCTGCATTATGTCAACCACTGACTGGCCCAGAATCAGATTCTTCGTACCAGCTAATAATGCCCAGTGTTAGGTTTTGAGCTTGTGCAGAACAGACCGAAATATTCTCTGCTATTGATTCGGGGGTAGCTGTGTACTGTATGGCAGTCAGCTGTCTACCTAGTAAATGCAACAGACTCACGCTGCTCCAACCACGTTCCATAAACAAATATACCGAATTTAACAGCAACCTCTAAACCGAGGAGGGCCATGAGGCAAATTGAAAGAAATTTCGCTATGGAAATGTCAGTTCAGAAGTACCTTTGGATGCATTGTACATACGACGTGAGTACAGTGCCAACTTGAAGACTCGAATTGTGAGAATATCTGCAGGTTGATGATTAGTAAAGTAAGCATCAGTAACTGAGAAGATGAAGTTTATCTTACAATCAATTGATGCTATAGCTATCCAATCTGAGAGGTTCATTAGTGCTGAGTCCAGTTTGTTACTTAATGACAAACAAGAGATGCTGATTGTCCAGACAGAGAATTTGCCTGAAAAAGGGTTAGATGACAGGTGTAAGTCTTACTACACCGATCCCTCACACCTGTGAATTTTGTTTAAGTAAGTTAAAAAAAATTGGGCTGTTCTACTCACATGTTAATGTTGATATTTAGTCCTTCCACTGAATACAATATGAGCCTGTCAGCAACACATATGCAAGTATTCTGTGATACTTACACAACACATGCAATATTGCTCCAATAATGCCAATATACCGATTCTAGACTTTCTCAGGTAAAGTAGTTAATAGTTAATCGGGAATGCAGCCAACAAACCAGAAAATAAGCCAAATTGACCGGCTTCTTGAGTGGGCGTCCCTGTACAGCATATCATTCAGTCAGACTAAAAGAATAGATAAATGAGGTAGACACAGTACCCAGAAAAATTCGATCTGTCATAATGGCTGCAGTCATTAATATGTGTAACTGTCCAAGAATGACACACCTCTCTATCCAGTGTAACAACTAATAAACAGTCAAAACAGATACTTACTAATATGCTACAGAAGTAAAACATACTAGTATCATAAACTAAAAGGGTGACAATTGCAAACTGCCAATATTGTTCAAGTGTAATTATTGAAATAATAGTTATAGCCTCTGAGTTGTCTCTGGTCAAAAGCCACATTTGAGTAATAGTTTGTACAGTGTGATAGACTGATAGTAAGGCTGGAAGGACCCTCCGCTTTATAGCATTCAGTCAAATCTTGTTACAATATTGACACAGTAATATTGTGTTACTACCACCAGATGCATCTTGTGTCCTTGCCATGCCAATGATACAGGGATCAGTATCATACTGTACTTCTGATGTAGGTGCAAACATACAGTCACAATGTAATACAGAAAAACAAAGCTTGTCACAAATATGGTAAATACAAACATACAGGACATGTGTCCCAAATTATCTCTATAAAGTAAGGGAGAAAAGCCATGGGTTATCAAGTTGATATTGTATAGAAAACTCTGCTGACCTATATTTATGGATCCTTGATTGAGAAACTGACAAATGCTATTCACTTTTCATTCTTCTAAGAATTCATCAGTAACAGATGTAGAGTATTACATGGATAATGGGAACAATCAAGCACTAATAATGATTGAACAGAAGCTCGGACCACCAAGAATATTAATTGCCATATAAAGTCGCCTCATTGCTATGTTCAAAGGAATCTGACTGAGCAAACCTGTCCAAACTACTATCACCTGTGAGTTCTGTAACATTGTGTCTCCATTATCCATCTATCACTACATGTTTGCTACAGTTGCTATACATAAAATACCTCATCTTTGATGACCAGTCAAACTGTATATTACTGATCTGTTGTCTTGTACCCTTGTTTACTTAGAGTCTCCTGGCTTACTTCCGGTTGAACAGTATCTGGGGTGGAAGCAAGGCATTAGGCAACAAGTACGTATGCGAGGAGCAGTAGACTGAAAGGGAAAATGGGTTTAATGGCTCGAGATTGACAATGTCTTGTTGGCGTGTAAGTAACTAAATAAACCGTAAATCATACGCATATAGTCAAAACAGCCAGATAATCGTACCTAAATCTCGGTCTCGAACGATCCAGTTGCAACATGACCTGCTGAGGATGACGAGTTCTGCACTCAAAGCTCTGTTTCTTTCACGCCTGGGCTTGCACTAGCGCCAGCATCAAGAGTCTGCTCCATCACCTCTACAACAGCCTCATCAAAGCTGTGCATCAGTTTCACCCACATCAAGATCCCATCCAACTTCCTCCAGCACCACATCATCCACTACTTCCTCATCTCGTGCCCAGTCATCTAGAGCAGAAGATGCAGCAACACCACCAATACCATTTATGTAAGGCACGTCTCGTCTGCTTCGAGATGACTATTGGCGAATGCACGATTGAAGAAGCTTTCATCCTTCCCAGCGATGGCCATGTCAAAATCTGTAACTGAAGTGACGACGGGAGGCAGCATCAATGTGGAAGACCCGAAGTCTGGAATATCATCTATGTCTGCTTCAATAATCCAATAACTGCCTTTTGCCATGGGCCCATGACTCAAACGTTGTCAGAAGAGCAGGGAATCATGTACCACTGTACATCAGCGACGCCAGCCATGTATGGATAGGCACTGGTGATATCTGCACAACATGCAGAAAAATCTTGTACAGAATATCAAAGGGCAGGGCATGTGCACTGTGCACACCAGAGCTGGGCAAACATTATGACTAGGTCTGAGCAAAAAAACCACGACAAAGCATTAGAAATGAGGTTCTCTATAAGTTATGTTAGGTACAAGTGTAAGGTATCAGTATGAAGAACTCACCTGCTTTGTAAGGATTGCTAGTGGGAATGTTCAGGATGCAGCTGCAAGGAATCGTTGCTGGCAGAGTATGTGACAGTTTACAGGTCCAGAAGCGCTGATTTTTTATAGTTGCCACAGCCACTTCCCTTCCACACAGAATGCTCTTGTTAAAGTGGAAAGTACCACATATTAGTATGGGGCTATGTAAGCAAATGTGATGGTCCTGCCAATGTGCATTGAAAGCCATTGGAGACGTGCCCCGTGACAGCTTTGTCGTGCTATAGTACATGTTAGACAAGAGTTAGCAGATTATTCATAATATTGGACGGGCTAGTGGAAGCGTTTGACGCAAAGATACTGTAGGTTATGGATATTGACCTGTGTTTATTGGAGAGGCAGACTACCTACGGAGAGGAATAAGCAGTTTTTATTTACACACAGGCTAAACCTCAATAGCAAGCAGCTTCTCGAATCGAATGTCCAACCGGGCTTGGTTCGCGAGGGTCTCTCGCATCCCCGCGCAACCAATGTCGACGAACGGAATATCGTAGAATCGGTTTTCAGGAGTATAGACGGGCTCTCCGTCGAAACTTGAAGGATAGTATGCCGAGTAGCATTCGATCGTCCCAACCCGGCCGAGTGCATGGCATCTCTTTTGAAGCATATTGCATAACGACTCGACGTTTCTGATTTTTCGTTCTGAAGGGTTACAAGTTACAATTCCAGTATCCACAATTTTTGACAATTAGCTTCTCGAGATTAGGACATAGAAAAGCGTTAA
>NW_006760397.1:674643-687379 GCF_000271605.1 Fomitiporia mediterranea MF3/22 | reverse complement strand
GTGATTTTCGTTAACTTATTAGGCAGTTTGAGACACGTCAACCTTCATCTTGTGTCTCAAACTGCCTAATAAGTTAACGAAAATCACTTACTAATGCATTTGCCTAATCAGGAAAGACAAACACTTTTGCTATATAGCTGTAGTATTAAAATGATTTGGTATATAAATAAGTAAAGTAAATGAGGTTTAGAAACTCAAACTTAGTATTTAATTAGAGAATATGCTTAGTAATACTGTATACTTGTATACAGTGTATACAGAAATTTTTTACTTATAGTATACACATATGTGTGTAAATATACACTTGTACTTTCAGCTAAAATTTTCTCTTACAATACAGTGTGTAAGTGTATACACTGTAAGTGTATCTGTAAATTATGCTACAGTGCAGAGCACTAAGATATATTACTAATCAGCTACACACTCAAATTCTTGGTCTCACCAAATTCTGAGTTGACATTACACTACACAGTCTACTCACACAGAGAAGGAAACATGGCTAGCATGTCCACAGTATGTGAAATTTCAGTATGTTATCTTTATGCTTACAATTAGACTAAAGAAAAATCTCAAGCCTTTACTGTTGTTTTTATAAATATTGTCACATGTTGATTCATATGAATTTTGACACAAGTCACTCATTTCTCAAAAACTCAGATAAAACACAGTTTTTTCATTCAATTCAGTGCAGATTCTAGTGTTTAAGCACCAAAAATTAGAATTAAGATAATTGTACAATTTTATTCTAAAAAAGTATAGATTTAAGTGTTGTGTATACTTATACAGGACAAACTATGAACATTTTTCCTACTCTATAATCCTTACTGTGTCACAAATCCTTTTACTTGCCACTCTTACTCTTTGAGTGTTCAAAAACACTTTACAAAAAAATGAGTAAGGCAGATGGAAGTGTGAAAGAGTGGTTGGAAGCATTTGTTAGACAAGCTATTAGTGGCAGGAAGGATAGGGCCCAATCAATTATGCCCTCTCATATCTTTTGAGCAGTAGGTGAGGAAAGCAATTCAGCCAACAGGATGGCTAGTATTACTATAAATATCAAGCCAAGTTGTCTCTATAATAAAATAAGGAAAAGTCAGTACAAACTTGTGAACAACTTTGTCCTTACACACATGTGTGAAAACACTGTAAATTGACAGGTGTTTGAGAGGCTAGAGTAAGGACCTTTAGTATCAAGTTCTTTAGTACTTACTAGTACAGTACTCAAGTCTCTCACATATTTGACCTGCTCCTCCATCATCCCTACCTTCTTTAGTAAGGAGTATACAGACCTAACTTTTCTTTCTTACTCAGAGGTGCAGGTAGGGAATTTGGTAGTAAGAAGGGGTTAACAGAGTCTTGCCCAAGATTACACACAGTTATAATATGTATAATACTCTTACTAGTATTATATTTTAACATTTTATTATACAATAGTTCTTATACTTTAATTTATATTATTTTAATGTTATATAATGTATAGAGTTCTTATTATATCTGAAATCATAATTACTATAGAATGATACTATAATTTCTGCATATTATCTAGGTTAATATATACTTGTACTTTAGAAAAACTTGTCTATTTTAAATTATAAGGAATGGAAGACTTGAGAGTTGTCAGCTTTAGTATTAATAATTAGAAGGTGTAATAGTAACTATAACACTTACTAAGAACTCTCTTTGTAATGTTACAAGATTCATAAATGTGTAATACTAGAATGTAATATATGTAAAGTAAGTACAAAGCAAATTCAAGCAAATTCAAGTCAAATTACAAAATCTTTTTAATTTTATAGTGTTTAGCCACCTTGTAACCAATTGTTGCCCCTTTGAAAACAAACTTCTAAGTGTTTAGTAAGATAATATTAGTAAGGACAATAAGAAAAAGAAGAAAAATACATACATTGTTTTTAAATGGTAAATGTATTAATCCTACTGTTTTATTCTTTCCAAAGCACCTTATTAAGAGGTGCAGGTTAGGGTCATTATCTGACTGATAAATACTGCTACTAAACAATAAAACAAAGTTAATAAAAGTAGTAATAAGAAGTAAAGGTTAAAAGTTCTTACATTATCTTTACCAAGTTAATACAGCTATAGTGACCTGGGAGTACTTTCTTAAGCTCTCCCAGAATTTCTTTAGCCCTAGCCTCATAGTACACACATATTTCACTCTTTGCCTTGTATGTCTCTAGTGAGTCTTAGGTAACTAAGGGAGGCAGCTGAATGGCTCAAGTATACAGTTGAGACAATACAGAGCTTAATTGACAAAGAAAGAAGCTGATTAGTAGTATAGTAAGTTGTTCAAGTGGACAAGTAAAAAATATAATGACTTACTAAAACACAAGACTGTTTATGTCTAGTGATAGACTGTAAAGTATTAGGAGTATTAATAAATCAAGTAGTAGACTTGAGTCAGAGTTGACAGAGAAGTATAAGATAGTAAGATAGTGAAACAAGGACAGTTTCAAGATATAGTAATGAGGATATTGCCCTAAAGAGACAGACATAGAAGCAGTACAAGATAACAAGATATATTAGCTAGTATAAGGTAATAAGACTATATGAGAGAGTAACAAGAAATCTCTCTAAAGAAACAGACATTCAAGCATTCAGAGGCATCCTTGATAATTAGAACTGGAAGAGTCTACTGTATACAAATCTGTTTTGGAAGTAAAGGCCAGCCTCTAGCATTTATCAAGCTAGTCATATATATGTAACTATATGAGAGTTAGATAGTAGACACAGTATAGAGCAGAGTAGACATAGATTATACAGTGAAGGACATCTGACCATTCTACAAAGTGTATGCTTAAGAAAAATCAATGTATTTTGTTACTATAGAGAGTGTTTTGAGTTGTAGCACACTTATAGTAATAAGAGCTTGAGTGTACAGTTCAAGCATATACTAACAATACAAGGTTCAGAAACAGTGTCACTAAACATTTTTGTTCTAATGTGATACTGTTTACTATAACTCAGATTAAAGAAAGTGAGTTGTAGTGTGAAAAATGATTAACAGATTATAATTACAAAATAAAGAATGTATGATCTAAAAATTTCTATAATTGTTACAGTCATAAACTAGTCCTTACACCACCCCTCTATTTCTTCCACAACTATTTTTTTAATGGATAAAATAATATATGTGTATTCTGGATAGTAAAATATGATAACTAAAAAATTATTAAAATTAAAGCAAAATCCATTGAGTTATACTTCAGATACTGTAAAAATAGTAGTAAATTTTACTATGTTGAATTTTGTTACTATAATTACTACCCAACCTTGCAAAACAAATTATAATAAAAATCATAATAATCACTATTTATATTATGACAATAAGTACACCAAATTTTATTTAAAAATATTAAGAATTGAATGTTTTAGAGGTGCTGAGAGGTTTGTAGAGCCTTAAAGGAGGGTGTATAGTATTGTGTGACCAAAATCATAGGTCATAATCTACCTATCTACTACTACTTTGCTTGTATAATTAACAATACACAATACTATAACATTCTATAAATTACATTTACTTTCTAGATGCTTAATTATTATTATAGACTATTCTAGATAATTTATATTACTAATAATATTTCTAGAATATTTGATTAAAAAGGTATATAAGGAGCTTACTCTCTACTTTCTACTCTACAATAACTCCTCTTCTCTAAATTCACCCTTATATTTAAGACTCTAGTACTTAGTTCATACTACTTATACAATGTCTATTAGAGCTAAATCCTAGACAAAAGTACAAATAGTTAGATAAGAGAAAGATCTTTCTAAGGTCCAAAAACCTATTAAAGATAGAAAGGGAGCTGGAGCTATTTATAAAGAAGTGTCAAGTAAATATGAGAAAGAAACAGGAAAACTCATTACTTCATCATAGTACACTTCTTAGATATACTTTAAGAGGAAAGTCTTTAAGTCAGTTTAATGAGGAAAAGAGCTGGCTTTTACTAGAAGTAGAAAAACTTATTAAACTTACAGAAGAGCTCTCTGATAGGAATATTCCTCTTACACATAAACTGTTAAAGAGGTAGTAGAGTATATTCTTAAAACAAAATATAGTTATATAAAACAGTTATTAGCTCTTTTATGTAAAATACAAAAATAAAATATACTAGTATAAGGAATAGTTTATAATTGTATACTGTATCTACTCTTTTACTTATAAGCTAGTATAAACTATTAGATTTATTTCTTTACTCTTCATTACTTTTTTCATCTTTACTTCCAAGATTCTTATTATTACTATTAACTCCTACCTCTTCTACTATTTCTTTATTCTCTCTATTACTCTTATTTAAACCTAATAGTATATCTTACAATAAATAATGATTCTAATACTATATATTATATATAATTACTCTATCCCTTTTTAAAATAATTTACTTTTTAGTGTATAATTAAAGTCTTATTATCTTACAGAGCTGAATAATTGTATAATAAGAGTATTAAATATTATAAACATTAATAGAACTTTCATACAAAAAACAAGTACAGAAAATTGTAAGCTTACTATATAACTTACTATAGTTCTAAGAGTTCTGAGAGTTCTGTTCTGAAACTCTCTCACACAGCCTTAGATTATACATACAGTTCCTAGTTCTGAGTCACTCATTCTTAGTTCTGATCCTAAGCTACACATATAGTTTCTTTTTCACTTGTATTACACATTCCTTTAGCCTGAGCCACTTTCCTTTCTCCTCTAGTATATAAAGCTTATTTTTACACCTTTGTTACACTAGTTCTTGTTTACTGACTGTAATAAAGGTGTATCTTATTATGTACTCCTACTTCTTGTTTACTAACTGTAACAAAGACACTTTTGTTCTGTCAGTCCTTATATGCTCTACAATCTTTGAGCTTAGTGTTTAACACTCTACTAGTACTGTTCTACTTTTTTTTTAACATTGACAAAGTAGTCTTTATTATAGTATGTGTTAGTAAGGTTCTACTAGCCTTTCTGAACACCTTCCTACTGTTAGTAAGGTTCTAACCTTTCTAAACACAATTCTAACATTAGTAAGACTGTTCTGCCTTCTTAAACAATTACTAAGTTTTTACAGCCTTACTATAGCTATTACTTACAGCTCTGAAACAAGTTCTGTCTGTATTCTAAACACATATAACCTGGTCTTAAGACTCTTAGTACTAGATAGTGTCTGATACAGTTACAGTTGTACTATGTTATAGTTCTCTACTCTTACACATTCAGTTCTAAAGGTTCTACACCCTTCTGTACCAGAACTCAGGACTTTTGTCTCTCAGGAGTACTATCTATAAACTATATACAGACTGACTCTTACTACTACCTCTCCTTACTTTATCATTCTACTCCTTTGACTACTCCTTCATTCCTTGTTCATTCTATAGTCTCTTACCCTTTGTCTATCCCTTCATTCTTTGTACCTTTATCTTTAACCTTTCTTCCTTTCATTCTTTGTAGCTCATCATTCTTAGTAGCTTATATTCCCTGAGTACTCTTATGTAGTTTAGTATATATAAGTGTATAAGATCAGACTAGTCCTATAGTCTTAATCTTGTCTACTCTAGATAGTCCTATACTCTTAGACTCACTCTATATACTCTATTCTTGTCTCACTCTCTCTCTCTGTCTGTTCTGCAAGTTCTGACTATATTCTAGTACTTACATTTTGTGTTTCTGTTGTGTAGAATAGTTATAGTCTAGGTCCCCTTACTGAGCCTTCAGGTCCCCTCTACACTGTTACTAACATCAGATTAAGACTCCTTATTACTACTCTACAACTCTCTTATGTTTCAGACATTAGTATGTACTATTGTGTTAATCTCTTTTTATTAGATTGTGCTCTAGATTAGGAAATCCCTAATTGCCTTATGTAGAATTACTATACTTAGAATGTCTCAGACTATCAGACTTTACTATGTAGTATATAAGGTAGACACTTGCTTAATGTCTCAATAAGAGAGAGTACTTGGGGCACTCCTACTATGCTTGTTAAAACTTTTCTTTGTCCTAACCCTTTTACATTTTTAAATTTTAAACTTTCTAAACCCTTTTAAACTTTTTCCACCCTTCTTCTATTCATTACCCTTTTTAGTTTAGTGTTGATTCCTTTGTAGTGTAAACATGAACCCTTCTAAGCCAACTGCCACCCCTACTGTTCTGTCAGATTAGTAGTTACAAGTAGACCTAGCTTAATATATACAGACCTTTATCTAAGAGACCTTTACTAACTATATACCTCTAGTTCTCTCAGAACCTGTTCTAATTGTTCTGGAAGTTGTAACCTGTTCTAGAAAGAAAGTGTATATAGCCTACCCTTTAGACTTTAATAGGTAGCACTTTAAGGACTTCTAGTACTAAGTTAAACTATATATAACTACTACTTTAACTAATCTATCCTCAGACCTTAATTGTGTCCTATTTGTCCTCTCATTCATAAAGGAAGGTAATACAGCCACCTGGGCCCAGAACTGGATTGAAGGACATTAGATTAGAAGTCTGATCCAACTTTAGAACAATGAGTTGTATTTGGATTTTATAGGGTAGCTCTGTACTTCCTTTATTAATTTAAACAAAAAGTGTAATGTGTAGAACAAGCTTACATCTCTGTGACAGAGCAAATGTTCTACTAATACCTTCTTTCAGGAGTTTAATATTCTAGCCTAGAAGGCAGGATTTACACTCAGGTTTAATAATGTTCTTATTAGAATGCTTGAAAAAGCTCTCTACCTAGAATTAGTTAATAAGATTCTTAGAATAATACTAGAACTAATTACTTACACTAATTAGAAGACCTGTACTATTTCCTTTGACTAAGCCACAGCTTGAATGTGTCAAGTCTGTACAGAATGCTTACACATACATTCAACTCTAACAGTTCTGAGCTCTCAGATCAATCTGTCTGTAATTTGTAATCAATCTGTTCTAATAGACATTAGAGAAACTCAAAAGTAAGGAGTATACTTTGTCTACAGAAAGTCAGGGCACTAAATTAAGGACTGTCTGTAGAAGTAATAGTATATCTGTCAGGTCATTAGAGGGATAATGAGTAACAAGTAGAATTTGTAGTAAGAAGCCTTTTCTACAAATCTGAAAGTCACCTTAGAACTCTCAGACTCTGACCATATACTCTAGGATTTTGTAGAGGCTCAACAGTGAATGTAGTACTGAAGAGTTATGACTCAGATTTTTTAACAGCTACTTTTAATTCAATAGACACTGTAGGATTAGAAGTAAATAAAGTAAGAAAAGTAGAAAAGGTAGAAAAAGTAGAAAAAGTAAATTAAGAAAATTATTTATTAAAAAAGAAAAAGTCAAAAACAAAAGTAGATAGTTCTCTTATTTCTTCTGATTCTTTCAATTCTTCTCTTCACACTTTATCCAAGTCTAAATCCATACAATCTAACCTACTACCTTTGTGTTTTAAGAACTCAGAACATTTAGAACACTATCTAGCCCTGTTTACTACTTAGTAGTTTGTCTATAGTATTAAGTAGGGATAGTCTTAGCTGAGTTCACAGCTGAGAACATAGGTCTGTCCTTGTTGAAAGAGAGAGGTTAATAAGGAAATGTTAGTACATATACTTACTCTCTCAGATGACAAGACTGTATAAGCTGTACATTCCCTTTAGAACAAGTAGCAATTTATTAGAGGATGTTCTAAGTACTAGCTCTAAGTCCCTGTCCTCTTAGCTCTCTTCTTAGGATCCTCTCAGATCCAAACAATAGCTCTAGTAAATAGTAGATACACTAGTTCATACATTAATAAGGCCTTTGTGTAGGAACACTACCTTCCTACTCAACATGTTTTACTTCTAATTCTAGTATACAATATAAACAGAACCCTAAACTAGAATGGTTAGATTACTAAGTTTGTCCAACTATAGATAACTATTTAGGATTATGAGGAGAGTATTAAGTTCAGAGTCACTAACCTTAGAAAGACAGATGTCTTTATTAGGTTCAAATAGTTTAAAGCTTACAACTCTACTATTAACTAGTTATAGTAGATACTCATATTTGATTAGTGTTCTAAGTCTTACAACTATCTTACACTACTACCCTAAGTAGATACAGACACTTCTAATGTTACTAACAGTTCTGATAAAGGTGACCAGTTGTTCTTCTTCAACTAGGATGAATATGTGAACACATATTCTAGTTAAGACAGAATAATGTTAATCTAAAGGATTTCTAAGACAGAATCAGTCTAGAACCTTCTTAGAACAACTTAACCCTAGAATATATATAGACCCAGTCTGTCAGATTTTGTCTAAAAGTTCCTTAAAGTCTTTAGTAAAGAGGAATTCAACCAGCTTCCTGAATGTTACTCTTAGAACTATATAATTGAGTTAACTAAGGGTTTCTAACTTAAGGATTGTAAGATTTATCTACTTAACAGAGATAAGTAGGGAGTGCTTAATGAGTTCCTTTAGAAAATCTTTAGAACAGTTGGATCTGACCCTTAAAGTCCTTTATAGCCTCCCCTTTCTTCTTTGTTAAAAAGAAAGATAAAAAGCTCTACCTAGCTTAGAATTATTGTTACCTTAATAAGGGTACTGTTAAAAACAAGTACCTACTCCTCCTGATTCAGGAGCTCATTAATAAGACACATACATTCTGGGTTTTTACTAAGTTGGACATTTAATAAGGATACAATAATATTCAGATCTAAGACAAAGATGAGTAGAAGGCTGTATTCTAAACCAATTACAGATTGTATAAACTGACTATAATGTTCTTCAGACTAACTAACTTGCTTATAACATTCTAGTCATTCATGAATCACATCCTTACAGATCTGATTAACTTAGAGTATGTTAGTGTGTATCTAGACAACATTCTGATCTTTACTTAGACAGTTGAGTACTATTACTAACTGATCTAAGTAGTTCTACAGTAGCTCTAAGATAATAAACTGTTCCTCTAAGAAGTAAAGTGTTCTTTTATACAGGAGTCAGTAGATTATCTAAGCTTTATAATCAGTAGAGGAGAGGTCTGTATAAATCCAGCAAAGGTAACTGTAGTTTAGAACTAGTTACAACTTTAGAACCTGAAACAGGTCCAAGTGTTTCTTAGGTTTGTAAACTACTACTAATACTTTATTTGAGACTTTAGTACTATTGCCTAGCCTCTTTACAATCTTACTAGCAAAGATGTTCCTTAGTAATAGAGTAATCAGTAACAGTCTGTGTTTGAGTCCCTCAAGTAGGCTATTACTAGCAAGCCTGTATTAGTAGTTCTGACAGTTGTAAACAAGTTCTAAGTCAAAGCTAACTCTTCCAACTTTGTGAATAGAGTAGTACTGTCTTAGTTTATTGACAGAAAGTAGTGTCTAATAGTGTTCTGATCAGAATCCCTCTCTGTAATAGAGTAGAACTACCCTATCTATAATAAGGAACTCTTTACAGTTGTCTGTTCCCTAAAGGAGTAGTATTAATATCTCCTTAGTACTGTACAAAAGTTTGAAATTTAGAGTAATCACCTTAATCTCTAATACTTTCAGGCATCTTAGAAGCTTAACTACTATCAGGCCTACTAAATGTTAGAACTGTAGGACTACAACTTTATACTAACCTACAAACTTAGGATACAAATAATAAAAGCTGATTTACTCTTAAGACAAGTAGGTTATGAAAGGGGGAGAATAATAACAAAAATCTTGTTCTCCTAAACAATTCCTGTTTCACATTCAAGACAATCTAAGAGATCCAACTTGAATCTGAGAATGTTGACTTTGTCACTTGTATATAGTAAGCTCTAAGACACATACAGGACTAGGTTATAGTAAAGTAGGCTAGAGACTAGAAGGAGGATAAGGATAGACAGGTCTACTAGGAAGGCTGACTGTATGTTCTAAAGGATTAGAAGCTGTAGGAGGACATTGTCTGAGCTTATTATAATAATCTAACTACAGAACATTTAGACTAACACAAAACACAGGAACTTATTACTCAGAACTACTAGTAGTTAGGAATGTAGAGGGAAATCCTAAAGTATATAACTAGTTATAATATATACTAACAGACTAAGGCCTACTAGATAAGGGTTCAGGCTCCTCTATATCTGTATCAGATTCTGGATCACTCTTAGGAAGAAGTCTTAGTAGACTTGATTAGTAAGCTACCTGAGTCTTAGGGTTACAACACTATCTGTATAATTGTTAACTGATTCTCTAAGCAAGTTCATACAGTTCTGACTCAAACAGAACTCACTTCTGAAGGTATAGTATGTATCTATTAGAATTATATCTTCTAGTTGTACAGACTCTTATAAAATATACTTACTTTACTAGTTCTAATCCTTAGGAATAGTAACAGAATAGAGTATAGAGGGTAAGACTTGTAAACTTGTAGAGTGAGAGGGTAGAGGAGTCCTACTTTAGTCAAGCTACAAGTGTAGCCTAGTAGGTTAGTAGTAGAGTACTTTCAAGTACTAGGTAACTTAAGTTAATAAAACTATCTTTTGAGGGCCAAACTGGCCTCCTTATATACCTTTTACTAGAGTAATGTAACTTTAGTAACTCCCTTTACTGTTGTTCCTATAAAGTAGAGCTGACTAATCCTTTAGACTATATGTTATACTGGTTTGTGTCTTCTATTAATCTTGTAACACTAGTTTGTGTCTTCTTATATTCTAGATTAATCTTCTAATGACTCCTTTACTATATTGTTATGTCTTTTATACTTCCTCTTATACTTCTAATAACTCCTTATGAGTCCTCCTAACTAGTTATACTGTGTAAGCTGTATAATGCTTTTCCTATAAAGTAGAGCTTTCTATTGTTCTTATAACTCTGTCTGACTCAACCTGTACTTTCTGTACACTAGTTTGTAATACACTTTCTTATAAGGTAGAGTATTATAACTTCTAATAACTCCTTATAACTTTTGTAATATAAAAGACTGTACTTCTGTACTGCCCCTAGAACTTACAACCAAAGTTCTAGACTGTCTTGTATACACTCTAGAACTGACAACCAATGTTCTAGATCTTTCTCTAAGTCTTCTTTAATAGACTTAGTTTAGGAGACAATTATCCTTATTAACTTCTAACCTTATCTTTATACTTCTGTATTCAATCATAGAACTTACAACCAAAGTTCTAGATTGTCTCATGTATTCCTTATGTTGTCCTCATATAGTCCTCATGTTTATAACTTTATTACTTTCCTATCTATATGAGTAAAGTGTATAAAGGAGACTACTTTCCTATAGTCTCTCCTTAGAGCTCTCAGTTCCCTTTCCTTCATACTAGTACTAGTCCTTCTCAAGTATAGAGCTTTAAAGTACTAGCTCTGACTCTTTACTAGCTTTGATAGTCCTTTGTCTTTGTACAAAGAGTTCCTAGCTAGCTATATTGTTTCTCTTAAAGTAAGTATAATATTTTCCTTTATCTTCTCTAGGTTTTCTCCTAGTCTTTTCTATTATACTCCTTACTCTAGACACTATACTCTTTCCAGATCCCCTCTCTATACAAGCATTCCAAATGACTTGTCTTTAGTTGAGGTTATCAAGTAATACTGTACTAGAGTATGTGTTAAACTTAGAGAAATAAAGACCTTGTTTACAGGTTTTGTTACCTTTTCCTAACTGACTTAGTACCTACTCCTTCCTGTCCCCTCTCTCTACTAATGGATTGATTACCCATTAGTAATGATTAGAGGTTAATAATACTAAGCTAGAGTTCTTACTAAGTAGGACAACAAAGGTAGCCTAGTTGATCTGGCCAATCTCTAGACTTGTAACTAATAGAGTTTTGTATATAAACTACTTGGTCCTAAGTCTTGAGTTAGGCTTTCTAAACTTAGTTATTGTATTTTACAATTCCTAACATCCAGTCCCTCCTAAGTAATACTTTCTTGAACAGTATTACTACTATTGTAAAATACTTACTTTATAATTAATTAGACTAGGATTTAATTTTGGGTAGGATTTGTGTCCTTCCCCCCTTTCTGTTTCCTTTGTCTTGTATGTTCTGTACTAGTATCTTTTCCTTTAGATACTTTACTTTTATAGTCTGCCTCTTTTGTATTCTATATTAAAGTGAATATAAATACCTTTTCCTTTCATTTTAGCTCCTTTTATAGCTTACTTTCATGACTGAAAAGTGAGAGCCACACTTGTGAGTATAGTTTTCCTTTTAACAGTTGTAACTAGTTAACTTATTAAAAGGGCTTCTACCTTTACCTTAGTTGCTATAATTCTGCTTTTAGTGTCAGTCTACAATATAGACTAATGTGTCCTCTACCTCCTAGTTCTTTACTAGCTAGCTCTAGCTTAACTAGTATTCAGACTCTCTGACTAAAATAGTACACTCTAAAGACTGAATTTAACTAGTAGGAAGTCATTCCCTCTTATTTGTAGTTTCCAGTTTAGTTACCCTCTTTAGTTTTACTTCTGTTCAGAAGGTGTGTATAGAGCACTTATTATATGTCCTTGTAAATGTAGAGGAGACATATAATATACTAATACCCTTTTTATCCTTGTATTAGGAGTAATTTTCTGATTTACTCAAATCATGTTGTTATAACAATCTAGTACTTCAGATTTGTTATAAGAATAGTTTAATGTCTTGTTTAGGACATTACTCACTTAGTTAAGAGCTACTATACTACAATTTTCCCTATTGTAAGAATAGTTTAATGTCATATTTAGGACTCATACTATAATAATCTAGTGTCTTCAGATGTATTATAGGAACAGTTTAGAGTCCTATTCAGGACTTTGCTACTATAACAAT
>NW_006760397.1:668663-672512 GCF_000271605.1 Fomitiporia mediterranea MF3/22 | reverse complement strand
ACATATCTATGTTGTTTACAGTAAAAGGGTATGTATTACAGTTTAATAAGACGTTAGACAACATTGAACAAATCTACAGACAGTTGTCTGTACATAATAAAGCCCCTAATAACAATACATACATCTCAGCAATTAACCTTACTACTCCTTGTGAGTATAGATGGGTAGCAACAATACTAGACAAGCAGATTACCTATTATAATCAACTACCAACAGTTACAGCAGCTCAGAAAGACGTTCTGATACTAGCTAAGTTGATACACAAATTACAAAACACATATACTGAGTATCATTCTCAGTACTCTCAAACGAAACAAGATACTAAACAAGACAGCCTACAAACAAAAGGCAAAAGTGTAGCTAAAGGCAAAACGAAGCCTTATAATAAAGTTAAATGCTACAACTGTAATAAGTATGAGCATATGTTAAAAGACTGCTGAAACCCTCTAACAAGCAAAACAATGGAAGCTCAAAAGAAAAAGTATAGGCAAACAGCTACTACTTCTACTACTACTACTATACTGTCTTAACCTGCACTTAATACAGTAGTATTCATTAGAGACAATAACAAAACAGTATTCATTAAAGACATTAATGAAACACTAATACTAGAGTCTACAATTGTAGAAGTCTCAGCATTAAGTTCTAACAGCTTACCTGTTCAATCTGCTCTATCTGCTGAATCCACTCTATCTGCTGAATCTAACATATTTTCAGCATTCAAAGTACAAGAGGATAGTGTCATGTAAGTAGACAACTTCATGAACTCATTTGACAATATGAAAGAAGTCATTGAGGAGTTCAATTACAATTCAAACATATATATTAATACAATACATTACAATGATACTAAACTAATACATTGTATTGATATATTAGACTCTAGTACAAATGTACATACTACTCCATACTTGTTCTGTCTTACAAATGTTCAGAACTCAACCCTAATAAACATTACAATTGTGAATAAATTGTTATTCACACTTAGCAAAAGTAGAGTGATGACATTTAATATAAAACTACAAGACAAAGCTAATAAGCATACTAAGGTGAATATGATTTCACTACAAAACATATACTATCATCCCAATCTGAACTTCACACTTGTTAGTGAAGCACTATTATACAAATCAGGATATGTTTTAACAAAAACAAACAATGAATGTATTATTTATTCTCCTGCTCATACAAAGATTAGTGAAATACATGTACAAAATAACTTGTATATGATAGTTTCTCATCATAATAAACAATCTATTAATACAATTACTATTGTTGATTTACATTAACGAATGAGTCATGTCAATTTTGATTACTTGTACAAACTCATACAAGAGTATCCTAAGATTATAAGTCAAAGGATAACAGACAATAAAAATGTGCAGTGTACAGATTGTATCAAAGCAAACATACAACACAATGAAATACCAAAAATACAAACAACACCTCTTACACAATGTTATGGAGATCATCTCCACATTAATATTTGAGGACCTGCCCTAGTACAAGCTTACAGCAAATACAAATATCTTTTTACCATTGTAGATAATACTACACAATGGGTAACTATGCTACCTATACAGTATAAAAGCAATGCTTTCACAGAATATGTAAAGCATACAATGAGACTATTTACACAGTACAGTATAAGAGTTAAAACTCTCCAAAGTGATAACAATACAGTGTTTCTAAGTAAAGACTTTACTATGTATATTGAAAGTTAAGAAACAATATGTAGATTAACAGTACATAATACACTACAGCAGAACAGAGTTACAGAACATATACATAAGACTATCTTTAACAGTGTATGTATGTGTCTGTTATCAGCAAAGTTACCTATGAAATTCTGGGTATATACAGTACAATATCAAACGTTTATTCATAACAGAACACTAAGAGTTACTATTAATTTTGCAACACCATATTACAAACAGTATAACAAACATTATCAAATAGATAATATACAAGAATTCAGTGCATATTGTATCATACAGAACAAACAAATGTATAAACTACAACCTAGAGGCTAACACACACAATAGTTAGGTTATGATAACAATAGTAAAGGTCACTTAGTGTGCCATGATAATAAAGTTACTGTTGAACACAATGTACAATTCATAGACAAACCAATGTCTAGGATTGAAGGAGAGAATAATCATAACAATGATACATCAAACAATAATAAAACTCTTCCTAATAACAATAATAAAGATAAAGAACCTGTCATACAATACTCTACACAAGAGCAAAGACCAGTTAAACAAACTATAGGTTTAAATTACAAAGACAATATAAACCTAGCTATGTATCTAACAGAATTTAACAAATTCCTTAACAAAGTCTATAACAATCCATTAATGTATTACAATACTATAACACGTATAGACAAAGAACAGTAGATCAAAGCTATGAAGGATGAAATACAGTCACTTCAACAACAAAACACATGAATATATACTATCCCCCCTATGAATACAAATATAATTGGAACGAAATTTGTCTATAAAATCAAAAGACTGGCTAACAGCCAAATAGACAAATACAAAGTACAATTTGTAGTACAAGGATACACTCAAAAGAATGGAATAGACTTCTATTCTAACAACTTATTTGCTCTAGTAACAAAACTATTAATAGTACAATTATTGTTATCTTGGGCAGCATCTAAGAACTATGAAATACATTAGATAGATGTAAAATCTGCATATCTTTACAGAGAATTAAATGAGGACAAACTCATTTATGTAAAACCACTACTAGGCAGGCTACTTACAGATATTAAACCTGGACAAGTGTTACACTTAAATAAAGCATTATACAGATTGAAACAAGTAGGTAGACAATGGTACAAGAAGATTACTGAACTACTACTTAAGATTGGATTAGAACAAGCTAATTACAATCACACTGTATTTTACAAGAAACAAAATAATAAAACGATTCTTGTAACATTTATACACATCAACAATATTATGATTATTAGCAAAACTATTGCTATAATAACAGCATTTAAACATACATTAAGACAACACATTACATTTACTGACAGTAACAAAATACATTAGTTACTTAGTATTGAAATAAGCTGAGATAAACCTCAACAAACAATTAGCTTACAGTAAAAGCATTATATTGAAAGTATAATCAAGCATTACCACTTTGAAAACAAAAAGGCACTACAAACGCTTACTACTCCTGGAATAGATCTATCTAACAATACAAACAATATGTACAATACAAACGAAAGTAATAATGAAACAATACTATACATGAATATGGTAGGATTGTTAAGATATGTTGCAGATTGCACACAGCCAGACATATCTTATATTACTGGGCAATTAGCATGCTACTTACAAAAGCCCCAAATGTATCACTACAAAGTAGT
This sequence comes from Fomitiporia mediterranea MF3/22, assembly GCF_000271605.1. NCBI lineage: Eukaryota > Fungi > Basidiomycota > Agaricomycetes > Hymenochaetales > Hymenochaetaceae > Fomitiporia > Fomitiporia mediterranea. Next base: position 669,118 of record NW_006760397.1, on the reverse strand, counting down.
GAAACATTACTTTACATATTTAAAATATACAACAAATTGCTAGCTTCAACTTGGAAGCACAAACACCTTAAAACTACAAGGCTATTGTGATACAGACAGACGAATGACAGAAGGACATAAAGTAATAAACAGCTATGTCTTTCAATTAGCTAAATTAACCATATCCTAGTCAAGCAAACAGCAAAACCTGGTACTACTATCTGTTTACAAAGCAGAGTTGCAAGCACTAGTGTATGCTACTCAAGAAACTATTTGGCTCAAACGATTTGCTGAAAGAAGTACTACAGACTGAATCAGCACCCATTATGATTTATTACAATAAGCAAGGTGTAATAAAGACTGTAAAGTCTGACAAAATAACATACAACACTTGCACTAAACATCTTGATTTATGAAAAGACTTTGTACAATGTTATATTCAAAACAATTACATTAATGTATTGCTATGTTCAATC
>NW_006760397.1:643280-668643 GCF_000271605.1 Fomitiporia mediterranea MF3/22 | reverse complement strand
GCTAGCTTCAACTTGGAAGCACAAACACCTTAAAACTACAAGGCTATTGTGATACAGACAGACGAATGACAGAAGGACATAAAGTAATAAACAGCTATGTCTTTCAATTAGCTAAATTAACCATATCCTAGTCAAGCAAACAGCAAAACCTGGTACTACTATCTGTTTACAAAGCAGAGTTGCAAGCACTAGTGTATGCTACTCAAGAAACTATTTGGCTCAAACGATTTGCTGAAAGAAGTACTACAGACTGAATCAGCACCCATTATGATTTATTACAATAAGCAAGGTGTAATAAAGACTGTAAAGTCTGACAAAATAACATACAACACTTGCACTAAACATCTTGATTTATGAAAAGACTTTGTACAATGTTATATTCAAAACAATTACATTAATGTATGCTATGTTCAATCACAGAACCAATTAGCAGACATCCTTACAAAAGCTCTCCATGTCCTACAGATCAAGCATCTAAACAAACTATTAGGCATACAGTCCTAGTTCTTAATTAATGCTTGAAGGGGAGTATTAGATTGTGCTCTGGATTAGGAAATCCCCAATTGCCTTATGTAGAATTACTACACTTAGAATGTCTCAGATTATCAGACTTCACTATGTAGTATATAAGGCAGACACTTGCTTAATGTCTCAATAAGAGAGAGTACTTGGGGCACTCCTACTACACTAGTTAAAAGTAGTCCTATTATAAAATCTGCTGTAACATGTTCTCAGGGTCCTGTTAGAATTTTTAATGGTTATAATAGTGGTTGTGTTTTTCCTCTCTTGTGTTTTGTCTTTTGACATATTACACAAGTATCTATATATTCTTTTATCCAGTTAGTTATTCCTAGCTAATAATATTTTTAACAAGTGTAGTAGGAGTGCCCTAAGTACTCTCTCTTATTGAGACATTAAGCAAGTGTCTGCCTTATATACTATATAGTAAAGTCTGATAATCTGAGACATTCTAAGTGTAGTAACTCTACATAAGGCAATTGAGGATTTCCTAATCCAGAGCACAATCTAATAAATATGTTCTCTTTACTAATTCCAAAGTCTTTCTGAGTCCTGGATGTCCAGCTATAACACTATTATAATATTGTTAAACAATTCTGACTTTTCTTCCTGTTTACCTTCTCTTAGTAACAGTATTTTATTACTATAATTAGTTCCTAAGTCTGTTTTTATAGTTTCTTCTACTATCATTGTTTTAATATATATTTCTGACTCTTTGAACATTTCCTGAGGGAGTAATACAACTTCCTGATTGTCCTTTTCTTTCAGCTCATAGTCAAGTCTTCTAGAGAGTGTATCTACTCTATTTTTCTTGCCTGCTCTGTATTCTATTTTGAAGTTGTATCTACTTAGTTCTAGTGCCTATCTTACTTGTCTTCTATTTAACTGCTTTTTGTTTTGAAAGGTTTTCAAATTAGATTAGTCAGCTATTATTGTAATTTGATACTTGGCTCCTTCCAAATAATGTCTCCAGTTTGCTAATACTTTTATAATAGTATATAGTTCCTTATCTGGTACTGTATAATTTCTTTCCTGTTTACTAAAAGTTGAAGAATAATAAGCTATAGAATGTAATTCTTTGTCTTCCTGTTCTTATGATAGTAATACTGAGTATACAAAATCTGATACATTAGTTTCTACTACAAACTGCTTTTCATAGTTTAGCCTTGCTAATACTAGTACCTTAGCAAATGCTTCTTTTATAGCTTTAAAAGAGGCTTCTTGAGTGTCTCCCTATGTAAAAGTTCTCTTCTGTAATAATAAACTTGATAATGGTTTTACCTTTCCAGAATAGTCTTCTACAAATTTCTTGTAGAAATTAAAGAATTCTAATATTTTCCTAATATCTCTTTTTGTTAGAGGTCTAGGCCATTCTAATGTAGCTTTTATCTTGTAAGGATCTACTTTTAGTCTATCTTGATTGACTACAAAACCTAAGTAGTCTAATTCCTGTTTATTAAAGAAACACTTTTCTGGTTTACAATAAAAGTCTGCTTTCCTTAATAATTGTAGCACCTTTTTGGTTAGCTCTAATAGCTCCTTTTGTGTTTGAGTATAGATAATAATATTATCTAAATATATTACTATCCCTTTACCTATTAATTCTTTAAAGAGATGGTTTATAGCTCTCTGAAATACTGTTAGTACATTCATTATTCTAAATTACATTACTAGTAGTTTATACAATCCTTTATGTGTTCTAAAGGCTTGTAAGTATTCTTGTCCTTACTTTATCCTAATATTATTATATCTACTTTTAAGGTCAAGAGTTGTAAACCATTTTGCCTCCTTTAAGTAATCTGGTAATGTGTACATTATAAGTATAGGGAATGAATCAGGTTCTACTATCTGATTTAATTTCCTATAGTCTATAACCATTCTTACTCCTGAATCCTTTTTGCCTACAAAGAATACTAGTGAGGCAATTTTAGAATGACTCTCTCTAATGTATCCTTTCTTTAGATTTTCCTGTATAAATTCCTCTACTACTTTTTGTTCTACAGGAGTTAGAGAATATACTGGACACATTTTAGGTAATTCTGCTCCTTCCTTTAATTTGATATCCATGTCCCATCTGGAATGCTTTGACAATTGATCTGCTTTATCTTTATCAAACCTGTCTAAGTAATCCTATAATTCCTTTAGTACTAATTCCTTTTTATCTCTTTCTAGACCTATTCCTGATCTGTTTAGTGCCTTTTCTTTTTCTTGTAAAGCTTTCTGTACTATACTAGAGACCTTGTTTAACTGTTTTCTAAGCTTCTGTTCTTTACTAGTTTGATAAGATAATTTTTGTTAGAGCACTCCTAACTCCTCTTACTTGTTAGTTTCTGTTAACTGATAGAATGCTAGATTCATCCTCTTTACAGACAGTTCTAGAGTTCCTGACCTTCTTTTCTTTATAGGTAGAGGTGTACTTTCTGTACTTTCTCCCCTTTTCCTTTTAACATATTCATCATATAATGTAATGTTTTGCATTTTCCTTTTTACATTTTGTATTTACTCTTCCCCTAGTCTTGTTCTATACATTATGTCTAGGTCTGCAAATTTCTTGTCTACTCTGAAGGTAACTATTCTTACTTCATACCTAGAAAGAGTAGGTTCCTAGTATTGAGGTACTTTTAGTAACATTACCTATTCTTCAGAAATAGTTACTTTGTCTAATAAAGTAGTTATTTCTTCATCTGTATCTATATCTTTGTCTGATGAGTATGATCTTATACTAGGTTCTGGTTGTATGTCTAGTATAGTTCTTGAAGGGCTCTGTTACAATTTCTGTGTTGTTAAGCTTTTAATAAGTGTTACAGGTGTTAATACTAGAATAGGAGTTATAGAAGCTTTTCCTTTACCATATCTTTCTTTGCCTGAAAACTAAAGACTTTCTAATTCACTACTATCTGATTCTGAGTCTGATAGTATAAGTGGTTTGTAGGATAATTTCTTTGTTTTGGTTTTCTTCATACTTCTAATTTGAGAGTATTCTTTTACATTTTTCTCTCTGTTTTGGTTCCTTTTCTTTTCCCAACTTTTGCCTAGTAATTTGATCTTTCCTGTACTACTTCTGACTTCTCCTGTTTGGTAATTAAACAAAGGTTTTACTTTGTTTAAATAGTCAGATCCTAATAAACACTTATTATTATAAGTGTCTATTATTACAAATTTAAACCATCTATTACTAATTCTAGTGTTTAACTATACCCAAGCATTATACTTCCATCCTCCTTTATTAATTGTACTATCAGCATTTCTAACAATTACTCTAGGTTTATCATTCTTTATGAGTTTTAACTTGAGAGCTTTAACTATCTTTAGTAATAATGTACTTAATTTTACACCTGAGTCAAACATAGTCTTAATTGTTACTTACTGTCCTCTGTATAATATAATTACTTTACAAGTAGGATAGAGTGCTGCTTGTACTGTCTGGTAGATTTTTGTTAGTTACTTTTCTTATAGAGTTTCTTTTACTTTTTTCTCTACACCTGAGTTTAAAGACTCTACTACCTTTAAACTCTGGATCAAAAATCCTCTTTACTTGATCCTTCTGTTTCCTCCTCTTCATCAATGTAAGCTTCTTGTTCTTCAGGGATTACTGTGTTCCTTTTTGTAAACTTCTTATTAGATTTATACTTTGGCCTTTTACCTTAAGAATTTCTTCTAGTACAATTCCTAACTATATGTCCTTTCTGCCCACATTTGAAGCATACTATTTCCCTACCTTTTGTTATTCTGTTAATTTCTATTAGTACTCTATAATAATCACTAGGAGGTTTGTATTCTTGTCTAAATGTTTTTGTGTGTACTATTCCTCTCTCCAGACTGAGAGCTGTATCTGTCTATTCCTTGAATGTCTATTCTGTATAATTAGGAATAGTATCCAACTGTTGTAATTTGCTAAGGTTTAATCCATTCTTATATAAATGAATTGTAACAGGATTGTTTCTAAGTACTCCTAGTTTATACTTCTTAGGTAGGTAGACTAATATTCTCTTGAATGTTTTATTGTATTCTATAATTGTTAGTTTTCCTTGTCTCAAATTGTGTATTTGAGTTTAAGCTGTCTCTGTAGAATTATAGTATTTTCCACTTGCTTCTCTTAGATCAGTTAAAAATGTATTATAGTCTTTCCAGATTTCTGGAACAAAGCTTTTTCCTTCTGTCACAAATGATATTACATTTCTATTCATATAACTTACTATTTTCCCTCTTAAGTATAGAATTGCTGTTTCTACTTTATTCAAATCATTTGTAATATTGTAATGCCTAAAGTGTATTGTCAGATTTGTTTTAAACACTTTTAGATCTTCCCCTTTCTGTCCTGAAAACTTTAGCAGTTTCAGATTGATTTTCCTTGTTCCCTCTATATTACTCTTCTTTCTAGTTACTAGATTCTGAATTTAGTGTATAAGAGTCTGATGAACTTGACTCTGAACTGGTACTACTTTGATAAGCCTAGTACAACCAACTATAATAATCCTGTGTTAGTATTCCTTCTACTATAAAGGTATCTAGTAATATAGACTGTCCAATTTCTTCAACTGTCTAGCCTTCCTGAGTAATAACTTCTGACTAACCTTAGAGGCTTCTAAGGGATCCTGGTAGACTATCTGAATATTGTGTTTCAATTCTACTGTACTCTTGAAATGCTTGAATTCCTTCCTGTATTGTGTTAACAAGCTCTTCTTCTTTAGCTGAAGAACCTAATAGTTCACTTTCTTGATTTTCTGGGACTGTGTCTTCCTAAGTGAAATGTTCTTGTCTCTAAAGGTATTAAGTATTAGAAGTACTTCCTTCTCTTCTGTTACTTTGTTGTTCCTCTCTACTAATATTTTGTAATATAGTAGTTATGTTGAATTGTGACTGTGCTAACCTGTTTAGGAATACTTGTACTATTCCTGATTCAACTTGTACTTTCTATACTCTGTTAGTAAGGTCCTGTATTTTGTACAAGATTTCCTGTAACTTTGTATGAATATTAAAAATATTCAAACTCTGTGTATCCAGATCTGATTGTATCCCTTCCAGCTTTTCTCCTTATTATTCTACTTGTATAAGACTACACAAGTATGTAATTTCCCCTTGTATAATCCTGTAGTGTAAGTCTTGACTTTGAGTAGACCTAATTATTCTATTAAGATCTAAAACTTGTTATATCTAAGCCTTTGTCCTTGTAACTCAAAGACTATAATAGGTTCTTAATTTGTTTGAATAGGAGTAGCTAGGGTGTGAACTTGTTCTTTGAGCTAATCTTGTACTGTTCCCTAATTGACTCTTCCTCCTACTCTAAGAATATGTAACAAAGAGTGTTCCTACAAGTAGTAGGAATATGAGAATAACTAAGGGATTTAATAATAAAGGACTGTATAATAATAGGCTTCTACCTGTGTTTAGTACTAGTTGTTGTATGTATAGTGTTCTAGTCCTTTCCTTGATCTGATACAAAGCCACTTTTATAGCTTGTTAACTTTGTTTAGTATAATATTACAAAAGTTACTTACTTTTACAATATCTGAGTATCCTTGTTCTAGTACAAGTAATACACTGTGTAACAAATTACAATGTTGTTATAATGTGTATAGGTGGCCTGAGTATCCTTGGATTTGTTCAATCCAAATTTGTTGATTAATAAGAGTGTCTACAGTATAGGTAACAGTTAATACTACTCTTTCTTACTTGAAAGAGTCTAAGGGAATTTCCCCCTGTATCCAAAATGGTATTCCTTTAATTCCTCCTAGTATCAACACTTGTTCCTGTGTATAAGCTACTAAGTAATTAAGAACTAGTAGTACTTCTTAATTAATCTCTCTTTTCTTACTATAAAAGAAAGTTACTTGTCTTAACAACTGTTCTAAGTAGTAGAGTAATCTGTCTACCTACTTTAAATACTAATTATTAAGGTTAGTTAATATTATAAAGCAAGTATTAGAGTTTATATACCTGTGTACTAGCTCCAGGTTTGAGTTCCCTTTAGTAGACTAGAGCTTTACTAGAATAGTAAAGATTTGTAACTAAGTTAGAGTTTTATCAAAGTGTAAGATATACTCACTTTACTAGTCCTAATCTTTAGGAATAGTAATAGAATAGAGTATAGAGGGTAAGACTTGTAGACTTGTAAAGTGAGAGGGTAGAGGAGTCCTGCTTTAGTCAAGCTACAAGTGTAGCCTAGTAGGTTGGTAGTAGAGTACTTTCAAGTACTAAGTAACTTAAGTTGATAAAACTATCTTTTAAGGGCCAAACTAGTCTCCTTATATACCTTTTACTAGAGTAATGTTACTCTAGTGACTTTAGTAACTTCCTTTACTGTTGTTCCTATGAAGTAGAGCTGGCTAATCCTTTAGACTGTATACTATACTAGTTTGTGTCTTCTTGTATCCTAGATTAATCTTCTAATAACTCCTTTACTGTATTGTTATGTCTTCTATACTTTCTCTCATACTTCTATTGACTCCTTATGAGTCCTCCTGACTAGTTATACTGTGTAAGCTGTGTAATGCTTTTCTCATAAAGTAGAGCTTTCTATTGTTCTTATAACTCTGTCTGACTCAACCTGTACTTTCTGTACACTAGTTTGTAATGTACTTTCTTATAAGGTAGAGTATTATAACTTCTAATAACTCTTATAATATAAAAGGCTGTGCTTCTGTACTGCCTCTAGAACTTACAACCAAAGTTCTAGACTACTTTGTGTACACTCTAGAACTGACAACTAATGTTCTAGATCTTTGCCTAAGTCTTCTTCAATAGACTTAGTTTAGGAGACAATTATCCTTATTAACTTTTAGCCTTATCTTTGTACTTCTGTATTCAATCATAGAACTTACAACCAAAGTTCTAGATTGTCTCATGTATTCCTTATATTGTTCTTATATTGTCCTCATGTTTATAACTTTATTACTTTCCTATCTGTATAGGTAAAGTGTATAAAGGAGACTACTTTCCTGTAGTCTTTTCTCAGAGCTCTCAGTTCCCTTTCCTTTACACTAGTACTAGTCCTCCTTAAGTATAGAGCTTCAGAGTACTGGCTCTGGCTCTTTACTAGCTTTGATGGTCCTTTGTCTTTGTACAAAGAGTTCCTAGCTAGCTATATAGTTTCTCTTATAAGTAAGTACAATATTTTCCTTTATCTCTTCCAGGTTTTCTTCTAGTCTTTTCTATTGTACTCCTTGCTCTAGACACTATACTCTTTCCAGATCCCCTCTCTATACAAGCATTCCAAATGACTTGTCTTTAGTTGAGGTTATTAAGTAATACTGTGCTAGAGTATGTGTTTAACCTTAGAGAGATAAAGACCTTGTCTACAGGTTTTGTTACCTTTTCCTAACTAACTTAGTACCTACTCCTTCCTGTCCCCTCTCTCTACTAATGGATTGATCACCTATTAGTAATGATTAGAGGTTAATAATACTGAGCTGGAGTTCTTACTAAGTAGGACAACAAAGGTAGCCTAGTTGATCTGGCCAATCTCTAGACTTGTAACTAATAGAGTTTTGTATATAAACTACTTGGTTCCAAGTCTTGAGTTAGGCTTTCTAAACTTTAGTTACTGTATTTTACAATTCCTAACAATTATGGTTTCCTTGTCTGAATATTAATCATTTATCTTTGGTTCCCTTTAATTATTGTATACAATACACTATAGTATTATAATGTAACATACTTAGGGATTTTAAGTGTTTTACAAGTTGAGATGTTATAAACACTATGTCTGATTATGTACAATCCACAATATATTACAAGGATCCAACCATATTCATATAAAGTATTTTGGACATAAATGTGTGTTCATCTTCTAGTAGATTATTGTTTATAACTAATTGTGTATTTGGTTGTATAGGCATTTGTAAATTCTTTTTGTTTTGCAAGTTATATTGAATTAATACATTTTCAATATAATGTCTTTGTCTCATCATTATTGTCTGTTTGTTTCTGTTATGTTTGATTTCTATGCCTAGTAACTAATATAATTCACCTCTGTCTGTAATTTCTATATGTAATTGTAGAGATTTTTAATCATATTAATAATATTATTACTTTGCACAACAATAGTTATATTATTAATGTGAATTAATAGTATCACAACTGTATGTTTGTTTTTCTTTGTATAGAATACTGTAAAGTCATATTCTGATTGTGTAAAACTAATTGTATTAAGTATTCAGTATAAAGTTTTATACTATTGTTGTCTAGCTTGTTTTAAACTATATAATGCTTTGTACAATCATAATACTTGTCTAGGTTTTAACTTTATTAAATCACTCAATAGAGGTTTAATAAATATTATTTTGTTGTTATTAAGTTCTCTATTTAAGTATGCAGATTTGACATCTATTTAATGTATCTTGTAGTTCTTTGAACATCCCCATACAATTGCAAGTCTTATTGAAGATATGTGTGTAGTAGGTGTAAATAGATCATTATTATAATAATCTTTACTGTCTTGTTAAAATATTCCTTGTACAACTAATCTAGCTTTTTGTTTCTCAATAGAATTATCTGCTAGACATTTTGTTTTATATATGAATTGTGTTCCAATAACATTTGCATTATTAGGAGAATATACTGTCTCCTATGTATTAGAGTGTATTAATTATTGTACTTCATTGTCTATAGCTTTATTCTAAAGCTTACAATCACTTCTATTGATTGCTTCTTTATACAATAATGGATCTGCCATTATTTCTATATGTAGATTGTTAAATTCATTAAGATAAATCATAATAGTTTTGTGCTTTTGAGTAGAGTGCTGTAATTATATAGTTCTGTCGGATTCTTGATTGGATTTGTCAGATTGCATGTTGTTTGCCAACTTCTGTTCATTTTGTATTTTCTGTTAGTGATTCACTTTCTTAGAAAGTGTTCTCTTGTCTTCTAAGGTTGTACTAAGGTTTCATTATAAATGTGGAGCTGTTCTGGAGTAATAGTTTGGATCATATTGTCTGGGAGAAACATACTGAAGACGTTTAATTATTCAGAGAGTGTCTGTTCAAGTTTCTAGAACATTCAAGCTTATTCTGTTTCTTTTGGATTACATTCTAGCATGCATCTGTCTTTTGTGTACTTGGTAGCAGTATTTGTTTCTGTTGCTTGGCCCTTTGGACTTTGTGTTGCCTGGCCCTTTAGACTTGGGTGGATTGTTATCCTCCTCAATATCCAATTCGTTTCCTTGGATTTCTTCCAAGTCCCCTTCAATTTGTGAAGGTTTTATATTGAGGAATTGTAAATTATGTTTAATAGTTATTTTTCTATCATACTGTGTAATATGACCTTTAGAATTATCATCAAAACCTATCTACCATCCATAATAACCTCTGTCTGTTATTTTAGATAGGTTCTCATTCTGTATTATAATGTATTGACCAAATTTGTGTATGTTATCAATACTAGTATTGTGTCTGTATTGTTTATAATAAGGAGTTATGTATCCTATTACTCTTTGAGGAGTTCTATTGTGAATATATGCTTGTAACATTGCTACTTCTGCCTATAAGCATAATAGAATGTTTTGCAAAGTAATAGAGGCATGTATTTGTTTAAATATTGTTTTATACATCTGTCCTACTACTCTATTTTGTTACAGTGTATGTTTTACTGTTAGTCTGGATTTTGTTCCTTGACTAATTAAGTATTCTTGGAAGAATCTCCTACAAAATACTCTATTGTTATTACTTTGTAATTGTTTTATTTGTATTCTGTATTGTGTAAATATGTTTGTGCTCCATTAAACATACTGAGTATATGTATTGTCTTTTGTCTGTAATTTTAATAAAGATACCCAATGTGTTGTGTTGTCAACTAACATTAATAGATATTGTATATTCTTATATCCTTCATAGGATACTAGACCTATTATATCCATATGTATTATATTACTGTAGTTTGCACTTATTTCCAAAGATCTTGTTTTTGGATGTACTGTTTGTTCAATGTTTGCTTTTATACAGTCAACACATTGTTTCTCATTAAAGTTTGTTATCTTTTGAGATAATATCATTGTATTGTTTTGTAATAAACATTTAATATAATTATAACTGATACGACTGAGACGTTTGTGTAGATTGTAAACACTGATTCTACTCATGGAATTCATATAATGAGTGTTTCTTAACACATATAAGTTGTTTTCAAGTTTAATTGTTCCTATTTCACATTGTCCATGATAAATAATACATTCTGATTGTTTGAACATGAATGCAAAACTGTTGTTACATAATAACACTTGACTTATAAGTGAAAAGTTTAAATCTTGAATGATAATAAACATTTTTCAACATTATTTTACTAATTACAGGATTATGTGTATTTCCTGAATTTCCCTTTTTAATTTCAATAATTATATCTCTAGCCTTTGTAAGGGTTACTATTGATTTGTTTGCAAGTGTAACTATTACTAGGGATACGTTTTGTACATTTGTAAGACAAAAGTAATACAGTGTAGCATGTATTGTTACACTAGAATCAATTATATCAATTGTATTAGGAATATATTTATTTATTAATGTGTTATTTTAGTCCAAAATGTTATTATAACATACTCAATTCATAAATGGGTTGTTTGTGTTTGTGTTTACAATAGTATTTGCCTGCTAAGAGGCTAGTATCTCTATTATTTCAACTTCTAGTACTTGTTTATGTTAGGAATTGTAAAATACAGTAACTAAAGTTTGAAAAGCCTAACTTAAGACTTGGAACCAAGTAGTTTATATACAAAACTCTATTAGTCACAAGTCTAGAGATTGGCCAGATCAACTAGGCTACCTTTGTTGTCCTACTTAGTAAGAACTCCAGCTCAGTATTATTAACCTCTAATTATTACTAATAGGTGATCAATCCATTAGTAGAGAGAGGGGACAGGAAGGAGTAAGTACTAAGTCAGTTAGGAAAAAGTAACAAAACCTGTAGACAAGGTCTTTATCTCTCTAAGGTCAAACACATACTCTAGTACTGTATTACTTAATAACCTCAACTAAAGACAAGTCATTTGGAATGCTTGTATAGAGAGGGGATCTGGAAAGAGTATAGTGTCTAAAGTAAGGAGAATGGTAGAGAAAGACTAGGAGAAAACCTGAAGAAATAAAGGAAAATATTATACTTACTTATAAGAGAAACTATATAGCTAGCTAGGAACTCTTTGTACAAAGACAAAAGACTATCAAAGCTAGTAAAGAGTTAGAGCCAGTACTCTGAAGCTCTATACTTGAGGAGGACTAGTACTAGTGTAAAGGAAATGGAACTGAGAGCTCTAAGGAAAGACTATAGGAAAGTAGTCTCCTTTATACACTTTGCTTATACAGATAGGAAAGTAATAAAGTTATAAACATGAGAACTATATGAGGACAATATAAGGAATACATGAGGCAATCCAGAACTTTAGTTGTAAGTTCTATGATTGAATACAGAAGTATAAAGATAAGGTTAGAAGTTAATAAGGATAATTGTCTCCTAAACTAAGTCTATTAAAGAAGACTTAGGCAAAGATCTAGAACATTAGTTGTCAGTTCTAGAGTGTACACAAGACAGTCTAGAACTTTAGTTGTAAAGTTCTAGGGGTAGTACAGAAGCACAGCCTTTTATATTATAGGAGTCATTAGAAGTTATAATACTCTACCTTATGAGAAAGTGTATTACAAACCAGTGTACAGGAAGTACAGGTTGAGTCAGACAGAGTTATAAGAACAATAGAAAGCTCTACTTTATGAGAAAAGCATTACACAGCTTACACAGTATAACTAGTCAGGAGGACTCATAAGGAGTTATTAGAAGTATGAGAGAAAGTATAGAAGACATAACAATACAGTAAAGGAGTTATTAGAAGATTAATCTAGAATATAAGAAGACACAAACTAGTGTTACAAGTAAATAATAGTACTTATATCTCATAATTATAGTTCTTAGTTGTCTGTATATAATCTTTTTTAATTAATAGATTAGGTCTGTGTAATACTTTTGTCAAATACTGTACATTGAAATGCTACAATTGTAGCAAATCAGGGCACTTCTCCTGTAATTGCTAGAAGTTACTAACTCAATCAACACTAGATGCTCAAGCTAAAAGTCTAATCCTTTGGCTAACACAGTAGAAGTAACAGAAGTAAAGCCTGTACTAGTAGTAACTATAGTATACATAAGTACATATTCTACTTTAGTCAAGCTATAAGTGTAGCCTAGTAGGTTGGTAGTAGAGTGCTTCTAAGTACTAGATAACTTAAGTTAATAAAACTATCTTTTGAGGGCCAAACTGGCCTCCTTATATACCTTTTACTAGAGTAATGTAACTTTAGTAACTCCCTTTACTGTTGTTCCTATAAAGTAGAGCTGACTAATCCTTTAGACTATATGTTATACTGGTTTGTGTCTTCTATTAATCTGTATAATATAGCAAAAAAAATGAGTTAAAAAAATAACTATATATATTCTAAAATAGGAGAAAACTTGCAAGATTGTGCAAATGGTCACATGCATTTTTTTTGGTTGTACCATACTGTAAAACATTGCACTATACTAGTACTCCATCACTATCAATAATACTCTGTCTTTTGCTCAATTCAGACTACTCTGGATCTGCTGAAATGGCTCCATATCTTACACTAACAAAAAAGCAATGTATCTTAGACTGGAAGAGTTAAGGGTTGAGCAATGTTGAAATTGCACGAAAACTCGGTTGCAATGTATTGACAGTCTCCCAGAACTACTGTAAGCTGCTCAAAAACCCTAACCCATACTATGTCAAACCCAAACCAGGCTGTCCACACAAATTCAACATTCATAAAGTATGCTATACTGTCTATTTACTTGCTTCAGGCAAAGTAAAGGATTCTAGCAACCTTAAACACAAGTACTTCCTGTCTGATTCTGTACAAACCATTTGTTGTGCTCTCAAAGGATATAGAATAGTGGCCTGTGTCCCTCTCATTAAACCATACTTGTCCAAGAAGCATATTACTTGTAGGAGATATTAGGCTAGCAAACATTGGTTTTGGACTCTTAAAAAGTAGGAAAAGGTTATTTTCTCAGACAAAAAGAAAATCGATCTATTCAAGCAGGATGGAAGGAATATTGTGTACAGGAGGGAGGGGGAGTCACTCCATGCAAAGAATGTAAAGAAGGTCATCAAGCATGGTGGTGGACATCTTATGGTTTGGGGATACATTACTACACATAGTGTTGACTGTCTTCATCATATTGAAAAGAATATGGACTCTAGCCAATACATTCAAATCCTCAACAAATCACTTCTTGGCACCCTTTCTGACTACAACATTCTATGTGCCAAGTTTCTCTTTCAGTAGGATAGAGATCCAAAGTATAAATCTCAAGCAATGTTAAAATGGCTACAAGAAAAACAAATCAAACTTCTCAATTGGGCCCCTTCGAGCCCAGACATGAACATTATTAAACATGTCTGGCACTATCTCAACAATAAAGTACAAGCTCGAAATCCACTTCCAAGGAATGTTAATGAATTGTAGAGGATTTTACAGGAGTAATAGTATTAAATAGATAATAAGTATATTACAAGTTTGTATACTAGTATGCCCAGACAAGTTAATGCATTGGCAAAGTTTTAACAAGTGTAGCAGGAGTGCCCCAAGTACTCTCTCTTATTGAGACATCAAGCGAGTGTCTACCTTATATACTACATAGTGAAGTCTGATAGTCTGAGACATTCTAAGTGTAGTAATTCTACATAAGGCAATTAGGGATTTCCTAATCCAGAGTGCAATCTAATACTCCCCTTCAAGCATTAATTAAGAACTAAGACTGTATGCCTAATAGTTTGTTTAGATGCTTGATCTGTAGGATGTGGAGAGCCTTTGTAAGGATGTCTGCTAATTGGTTCTGTGATTGAACATAGCATACATTAATGTAATTGTTTTGAATGTAACATCACACAAAGTCTTTTTGTAAATCAAGATGTTTAGTGTGAGCATTGTATGTTATTTTGTCAGACTTTACAGTCTTTATTACACCTTGATTATTGTAATAAATCATAATGGGTGCTGATTCAGTCTGCAGTACTTCTTCAGCAAATTGTTTGAGCCAAATAGCTTCTTGAGTAGTATACACTAGTGCTTGCAACTCTGCTTCATAAACAGATAGTAGTACCAGGTTTTGCTGTTTGCTTGACTAAGATATGGTTGATTTAGCTAATTGAAAGATGTAGCTGTTTATTACTTTATGTCCTTCTGTCATTCGTCTGTCTGCATCACAATAGCCTTGTAGTTTTAAGGCATTTGTACTTCCAAGTTGAAGCTAACAATTTGTTGTATATTTTAAATACACAAAGCAATGTTTCACTACTTTGTAGTGATGTGTTTAGGGCTTTTGTAAGTAGTGTGCTAATTGCCCAGTAATATAAGATATGTCTGGCTGTGTGCAATCTGCAACATATCTTAACAATCCTACCATATTCATGTATGGTGTTGTTTCATTATTACTTTCGTTTGTATTGTATGTATTGTTTGTATTGTTGGATAGATCTATTCTAGGAGTAATAGGCATTCATAGTGCCTTTTCATTTTCAAAGTGGTAACACTTGATTATACTTTCAATATAATGCTTTTACTGTAAGCTAATTGTTTGTTGAGGTCTATCTTAGCTTATTTCAATACTAAGTAACTAATGTATTCTGTTACTGTCAGTAAATGTAACATGTTGTCTTAATACATGTTTAAATACTGTTATTATAGCAATAGTTTTACTAATAATTGTAATATTGTCAATGTGTATAAATGTTACAAGAATCGTTTTATTATTTTGTTTCTTGTAAAATACAGTGTGATTGTAATTAGCTCATTCTAATCCAATCTTAAGCAGTAGTTTGGTAATCTTCTTGTACCATTGTCTACCTGCTTGTTTCAATCCATATAATGCTTTATTTAAGTGTAATGCCTGTCCAGGTTTAATATCTGTAAGTAGCCTGCCTGGCAGCAGTTTCACATAAATGAGTTTGTCCTCATTTAGTTCTCTGTAAAGATATACAGATTTTACATCTATCTGATGTATTTCATAGTTCTTAGATGCTGCCTAAGATAACAATAATTGTACTGTTGATAGTTTTGTTACTAGGGCAAATAAGTTGTTAGAATAGAAGTCTATTCCATTCTTTTGAGTGCATCCTTACACTACAAATTGTGCTTTGTATTTGTCTATTCAGCTGTTAGCCAGTCTTTTGATTTTATAGACAAATTTTGTTCCAATTATATTTGTATTCATAGGAGGGATAGCATATATCCATGTGTTTTGTTGTTAAAGTGACTGTATTTCATCCTTCATAGCTTTGATCCACTGTTCTTTGTCTATACATGTTATAGTATTGTAATATGTTAATGGATCATTATAGACTTTGTTAAGGAATTTGTTAAATTCTGTTAGATACATAGCTAGGTTTATATTGTCTTTGTAATTTAAACCTATAGTTTGTTTAACCAGTCTTTGCTCTTGTGTAGAGTATTGTATGACAGGTTCTTTATCTTTATTATTATTATTAGGAAGAGTTTTATTATTGTTTGATGTATCATTGTTATGATTATTCTCCCCTTCAATCCTAGACATTAGTTTGTCTATGAATTGTACATTACATTCAACAGTAACTTTATTATCATAGCACACTAAGTGACCTTTACTGTTGTTATCATAACCTAGCTATTGTATGTGTTAGCCTCTAGGTTGTAGTTTATATGTTTGTTCGTTCTGTATAATACAATATGTGTCAAATTCTTGTATATTATCTATTTGATAATGTTTGTTATACTGTTTGTAATATAGTGTTGCAAAATTAATAGTAACTCTCAGTGTTCTGTTATGAATGAATGTTTGATATTGTACCACATATACCCAGAATTTCATAAGTAACTTTGCTAATAACAGACACATAGATAGTCTTATACATATGTTCCATAACTCTTATACTGTACTGTGTAAATAGTCTCATTGTATGCTTTACATATTCTGTGAAAGTATTGCTTTTATACTGTATAGGTAGCATAGTTACCCATTGTGTAGTATTATCTACAATGGTAAAAAGATATTCGTACTTACTGTAAGCTTGTACTAGGGCAGGTCCCCAAATATCAATATGGAGATAATCTCCATAAGATTGTGTAAGAGGTGTTGTTTGTATTTTTGGTATTTCATTGTGTTGTATGTTTGCTTTGATACAATCTGTACACTGTACATTTTTATTGTCTGTTATCCTTTGACTTATAATCTCAGAATACTCTTGTATGAGTTTGTGCAAGTAATTGAAATTGACATGACCCATTTGTTGATGTAAATCAACAATAGTGATTGCATTAATAGATTGTTTATTATGATGAGAAACTATCATATACAAGTTATTTCATACATGTATTTCACTAATCTTTGTGTGAGCAGGAGAATAAATAATACATTCATTGTTTGTTTTTGTTAAAACATATCCTGCTTTGTATAATAGCACTTCACTAACAAGCATGAAGTTCAGATTGGGATGATAGTATACATTTTGTAGTGAAATTGTATTCACCTTAGTATGCTCATCATCTTTGTCTCATAGTTTTATGTTAAATGTCATTACTCCACTTTTGCTAAGTATGAATAACAATTTATTTACAATCATAATGTTTATTAGGGTTGAGTTCTGAACGTTTGTAAGACAGAACAAGTATGGAGTAGTGTGTACATTTGTACCAGAGTCCAATATATCAATACAATGTATTAGTTCAGTATCATTGTAATGTATTGTATTGATACATACATTTGGATTGTAATTGAACTCCTTAATGACTTCTTTTGTATTGTTAAATGAGTTCATAAAGTTGTCTACTTGTATGACACCATCCTCTTGTACTTCAAATACTGAAAATACATTAGATTCAGTAGATAGAGCAGATTCAGCAGATAGAGCAGATTGAATGGGTAAGCTGCTAGAACTTAATGCTGAGGCTTCTACAATTACAGACTCTAGCATTAGTGTTTTATTAACATCTTTAATGAATACTGTTTTGTTATTGTCTCCAATGAATACTACTGTATTAAGTGTAGGTTGAGACAGTATAGTAGTAGTAGTAGAAGTAGTAGTTGTTTGCCTATACTTTTTCTTTCAAGCTTCTGTTGTTTTGCTTGTTGGAGGATTTCAGCAGTCTTTTGACATATGCCTGTACTTATTACAGTTGTAGCATTTGACTTTATTATAAGGCTTTGTTTTGCCTTTAGCTATACTTTTGCCTTTCGTTTGTAGGCTGTCTTGTTCAGTATCTTGTTTCGTTTGAGAGTACTGAGAATGATACTCAGTATATGTGTTTTGTAATTCATGTATCAACTTAGTTAGCATCAGAACGTCTTTCTGAGCTACTGTAACTGTTGGTAGTTGATTATAATGAGTAATCTGCCTGTCTAGCATCATTACTACCCATCTATACTCACAAGGAGTAGCAAGGTTAATTGCTGAGATATATGTATTGTCATTAGGGGCTTTATTATGTACAGACAACTGTCTGTAGATTTGTTTGATGTTGTCTAACGTCTTATCAAACTGTGATACATACTCTTTTACTGTAAACAACATAGATATGTCTACAGCATGTGTCATTGTTGTTTGAACGTTGTATTGTTTAGAAAGCACCTTTATGAGACTTCTAACACTTGTATGTGTTGTGAAGTTTGTATAAATTGTATCAGTTATTGTTTTCATTATACAATGATACAAAACATTGCCTGTACATATGTCAGCATCATCAGAGGAAGGGGGATTGTGCTCTAGATGGTCTGAGAGCATCATAGCAGCAAGTGCACTGTGTATACATAAGTACTATATCTTATATCCCTTTACACCAGCCAACTTTTCTGTTCCCTTAAAGAACTTTGTAATGTCAGAGTCCTTCATTGTAGTGTTAACAAAGGTATGCATTGTAGACAACATTGTAATAGGTTTGGGGGGAGAGGGAGGTCTAGGGCTTGGTGGTCTAGCAGGAGGCAAAGGTGTTCTGTGAGAGCAAGTGTGTAAAGGCATTCAATAAGCACTAAGACTCATAACCTTTTAACAAGTATAGTAGGAGTGCCCTAAGTACTCTCTCTTATTGAGACATCAAGCAAGTGTCTACCTTATATACTACATAGTGAAGTCTGATAGTCTGAGACATTCCAAGTGTAGTAATTCTATATAAGGCAATTGGGGATTTCCTAATCCAGAGTACAATCTAATACAAAGGCTTAAGGAGGGTATTCTAAATACTAAATCACTATATTAATATAACAAGTTTTTTTAATACAAATGTGTAATATAATAAAATTATTAAAAGTAATCAAAAGAAATGTATAGACACTTTTTCTTAAATTAAAGTATATTAACTATTATAAGTAGGTATTAAGTCTAATTATTATACTAACATTATATACACAAGGTCTACTTTAATAATACAGCATTTATTTAATATAAGCTAATATAATAATAATTTTAATAAAGAAAGAAGTTTGTGAAATACTAATGTGTAATACTTTTGTCAAATACTGTAAAGGTCAATTTGCTCATATTTTTATTAATTCCTTTATTTCTACAGTTCTTATCTTTTGATGAAACATATTTGCCTGTCTGTGTATTGTAGGCTTGTTATTATTGTATTGTAGAGGATTTTTAATACAAAAATCATTAAACACTTAATATAGTACTGTAATAAGTCTTTACAACTTAATAAGTTAATACTCAGATTTGGGTTTTCTATTGTAAAACATATCTTAAGCTTGTTCCATAGCTGTAATAGTACTACTATATTTGGAAGGAGTTGTAGTGTAAACAGCCACTCAATACATAGTGTCTGTAGGTTTTAAATTGTCTGCTACAAGCTGTACATATATTTACTCTAGCTTATTAAGTGTTTGTCCAAAGTTTTTAATGTGATTATTGTATTTAAATAGTAAAGACTCATTGTATACTTTATGTGTAACTGTATAAGGGTTGAAGCATTCTTCTAATCTGCTCATAAGAGTTTTAATCAACGTTCTGGTATACATAAAGTTAGCCATTATATAATTCACTACTTTATCAATTATTAATGTGTAAATTGTGTGTACAACCTTGATATCTTCAGGCTTTGGTTCATTTGTGAACAAGTACATATAGCCTGTTGCCACAATAGCAGAGTTAATCTGATACTTCCATATTTTGAATCTGGATGTGTCTTTTAGTTGTACAATGTTGTGTCCAAAGTGTTTAGAGACATTAGTAGGTTTGTAGTGAGTAGGATTTGTCCTACTCATCTGCTCTAAGGATGTAGATGGATTTGTTTTGGTTCTGTTTAATGTGTACATATTGCAGGTACTTGGAGAGTCTATTATAGATGTGTAGTATCAATGTAAAGTAGTGTAGCATAGTCTCATAATAGTAATATAAGGTGTTAAGCAGAGAGTGTAAGGCTCATAACCTGTTAGAATGTGTATTCTTAGGTTATCACACAAGTAATAAGGGTGTAGACCCTGATAATAATATGTATTTAGTTAATAAGTTGTTTGTTTTTATATTATTCGTCTGTCTGTATGTCTTAGATATCCAATGTATCATTATCTCATATCTGATACTTATTGTGTATCTGATACATGTCTTGCATTACTTATCTGATACATGTCTCATAGTTCTGCATCTGTTCTGTTTGTATATGTATTAATCATTTTACTAATACTGTATTGTCTGTAATTGTATCATTGTTTGTAATACATGTTAACAGGGCTACAATTTGTTACAAGGCTGCTAAAGACTATGTGATTAAAAAGATCTTGTAATATTCTTTTTTGCTTTGTATTTGCTTTGTATTTGCTTTGTACTTACTTTTTATACACACTCTAGTATCATTTGAACTGAAATTAACTCATGTACTAATGTTATATAAGTTATACAATGTCTATACATGTGATTTAAACATTTTGAAAGTCTTCTTTATAAGCAAGTTATAGAATCCATGTAATTCTATCATATTAGTGTATAACATAAAAACTACAGAGACAAAAAAATAAGGAAGCAAGCTTAAAAATCTGTATAAAGGTCAATAAGATGTTGTTCAGTATGAGTCAGATTAAAGGTATGAGGGAGTAGACCATTATATTACTGGTCAGAGAGTATAGGATTATAGTAGTAGAGACTATATAAAATGTACTAATAGTTAATATAGAAGCAATAGAACTCTACTTTGAATAGTATCAGGTACTACTTTAAACCTATCAATAACACTTTATAATTGATAATTCTAAACTCTCAAAGAATTAGATTCTCTTAGGAGTAATTGTGTCTCTCTAATAATCTTTGAACTATGTAATTATGAGTAGAAACTATAAAAGCTTGCTCTGTACAATTTGTACAGCATTTTTAAGTGTAATTTTTTCTTACATGACTGTGAAGATAATTTAAACATATTTTTTGAGTGCTTATACAGTAGATTTTGTGCTGAATTGAGTGAGAAAACTTGATTTCAGTTGAGATTTTTGAGAAATGAGTAACACACATCAAAATTCACATGAATTAATGTGTGACAATATTTATGAAAACAATAGTAAAAGTAGGTAAGAATATTTTGGGAAGATCCTGTCATGTTCAGTTCTCAAGACAAGGACCTGAGAGTAGTGGTTCCGAAATTGAGTCTTGATGAGAGGCACATACTAGTAGCTTCACATTTGTTTTAGCCACTCACACACAAATGCTTGTAGCTAGCCAAGCAACATATTAGATTGTGCTCTAAATTAGGAAATCCCTAATTGCCTTATGTAGAGTTACTACACTTGGAATGTTTCAGACTATCAGACTTTACTATGTAGTATATAAGGTAGACACTTGCTTGATGTCTCAATAAGAGAGAGTTTGGGGGTACTCCTACTACACTTATTAAAAGGTTATAAGCCTTAGTGCCTATTGAATACCCTTACATACTTACTCTTACAGAATGCCTTTGCCTCCTACTAGTACACCAAGCCCTAGACCTCCCTCTCCCCCTAAACCTATTACAATGTTGTCTACAATACATACTTTTGTTAACACTATAATGAAGGACTCTAACATTATAAAGTTCTTTAAGGGAACAGAAAAGTTGGCTAGTGTAAAGTAATACAAGATATGGTGTTTATGTATGCACAGTGTACTTGCTGCCATAATGCTCTCAGACCATCTTGAGCACAATCCCCCTTCCTCTGATGATGCTAGCATACATACAGGTACTGTTTTGTATCATTGTATAATGAAAACAATAACTGATACAATTTATACAAACTTCATAACACATATGAGTATCAGAAGTCTTATGAAGGTGCTTTCTAAACAATACAACGTTCAAACAACAATGACACATGCTGTAGACATATCTATGTTGTTTACAGTAAAAGAGCATGTATCACAGTTTGATAAGACATTAGACAACATTGAACAAATCTACAGACAGTTGTCTACACATAATAAAGCCTCTAATGATGATATGTACATCTCAGCAATTAACCTCACTACTCCTTGTGAGTATAGATGGGTAGCAACAATGCTAGACAGGCAGATTACCCATTATAATCAACTACTAACAGTTACAGTAGCTCAGAAAGACATTCTGACACTAGCTAAGTTGATACACAAATTGCAAAACATATATACTGAGTATCATTCTCAGTACTCTCAAACAAAATGAGATACTAAACAAGGCAGTCTACAAATGAAAGGCAAAAGTGTAGCTAAAGGCAAAACAAAGCCTTATAATAAAGTTAAATGCTACAATTGCAAATAAGTACAGGCATATGTTAAAAGACTGTCAAAATCCCCTAACAAGCAAAACAACAGAAGCTTGAAAGAAAAAGTATAGGCAAACAGCTACTGCTTCTACTACTACTACTATATTGTCTCAACCTGCACTTAATACAGTAGTATTCATTAGAGACAATAACAAAACAGTATTCATTAAAGATGTTAATAAAACACTAATGCTAGAGTCTGTAATTGTAGAAGCCTTAGTATCAAACTCTAGCAGCTTACCTGTTCAATCTACTCTATCTACTGAATCTAATGTATTCTCAGTATTCAAAGTACAAGAGGATAGTGTTATACAAGTAGACAACTTCATGAACTCATTTGACAATACAAAAGAAGTTATTAAGGAGTTCAAGTATGATCCAAATGTATGTATCAATATAATACATTATAATGATACTGAACTAATACATTGTGTTGATATATTAGACTCTAATGCAAATGTACACACTACTCTATACTTGTTCCATCTTACAAACGTCTAGAACTCAACCCTAATAAATGTTACAATTGTGAATAAATTGTCATTCACACTTAGCAAAAGTAGAGTAATGACATTTAATGTAAAACTATGAGACAAAGCTGATAAGCATACTAAGGTGAATATGATTTCACTACAAAATGTATACTATCATCCTAATCTGAACTTCATACTTGTTAGTGAAGCACTATTGTGCAAAGCAGGATATGTTTTAACAAAAACAAACAATGAATGTATTATTTATTCTCCTGCTCATACAAAGATTAGTGAAATACATGTACAAAATAACTTGTATATGATAGTTTCTTATCATAGTAAACGATCTATTAATGTAATCACTATTGTTGATTTACATCAATGAATGGGTCATGTTAATTTTGATTACTTGTACAAACTCATACAAGAGTATCCTGAGATTATAAGTCAAAGGATAACTGACAATAAAAATACACAGTGTACAGATTGTATCAAAGCAAACATACAATACAATGAAATACCAAAAATA
Source organism: Fomitiporia mediterranea MF3/22 (assembly GCF_000271605.1). NCBI lineage: Eukaryota > Fungi > Basidiomycota > Agaricomycetes > Hymenochaetales > Hymenochaetaceae > Fomitiporia > Fomitiporia mediterranea. The sequence continues at coordinate 645,393 of NW_006760397.1, read as the reverse complement.
CAAACTACACCTCTTACACAATATTATAGAGATCATCTCCACATTGATATTTAGGGACCCACTCTAGTACAAGCTTACAGTAAGTATGAATATCTTTTTACCATCATAGACAATACTACACAATGAGTAACTATGCTACCTATACAGTATAAAAGTGATACTTTCACTGAATATGTAAAGCATATAACAAGACTCTTTACACAGTATGGTATAAGAGTTAAAACTCTTTAAAGTGATAACAATACAGTGTTCCTAAGTAAAGACTTCACTATATATATTGAAAGTCAAGGAACAATATGTAGATTAACAGTACATAATACACTGTAGCAGAACAGAGTTGCAGAATGTATGTATAAGACTATCTTTAATAGTGTACATACATGTCTGTTATCAGCAAAGTTACTTATGAAATTCTGAGTATATACAGTACAATATCAAACGTTTATTCATAACAGAACACTGAGAGTTACTATTAATTTTACAACACTATATTATAAACAGTATAATGAACATTATCAAATAGATAATATACAAGAATTCAGCACATATTGTATCATACAGAATGAACAAATGTATAAACTACAACCTAGAGGCCAATATGCACAATGGCTAGGTTATGATACTGACAGTAAAGGTTACTTAGTGTGCTATGATAATAAAGTTACTGTCAAACACAATGTACAATTCATAGACAAACCAATGTCTAGGATTGAAGGGGAGAATAATCATAATAGTGATACATTAAACAATGATAAAACTCTTCCTAATAACAATAATAAAGACAAAGAACCTGTTATACAATACTCTACACAAGAGCAAAGACTGGTTAAACAAACTATAGGTTTAAATTACAAAGACAATATAAACCTAGTTATGTATCTAACAGAATTTAACAAATTCCTTAACAAAATCTATAGCAATCCATTAATGTATTACAATACTATAACACACATAGACAAAGAACAGTAGATCAAAGCTATGAAGGATGAAATACAGTCACTTCAACAATGAAACACATGGATATATACTATCCCCCCTACAAATACAAAGTACAATTTGTAGTGTAAGGATACACTCAAAAGAATAGAATAGACTTCTATTCTGACAACTTATTTGCCCTAGTAACAAAACTATCAACAGTACAATTATTGTTATCTTAGACAGTATCTAAGAACTACAAAATACATTAGATAGATGTAAAATCTGTATATCTTTACAGAGAACTAAATGAGGACAAACTCATTTATGTGAAACTGCCACTAGGCAAGCTACTTACAGATATTAAACCTGGACAAGCATTACACTTAAATAAAGCATTATACAGATTGAAACAAGCAGGTAGACAATGGTACAAGAAGATTACCAAACTACTGCTTAAGATTGGATAAGAACAAGCTAATTACAATTACACTGTATTTTATAAGAAACAAAATAATAAAACGATTCTTGTAACATTTATACACATTAACAATATTATGATTATTAGCAAAACTATTACTATAATAACAGCATTTAAACATGCATTAAGACAATACATTGTATTCACTGACAGTAACAAAATACATTAGTTACTTAGTATTGAAATAAGCTGAGATAGACCTTAACAAATGATTAGCTTACAGCAAAAGTATTATATTGAAAGTATAATCAAGTGTTACCACTTTGAAAACGAAAAGGCACTACAAACACCTATTACTCCTAGAATAGATCTATCCAACAATACAAACAATATGTACAATACAAACGAAAGTAATAATGAAACAACACCATACATGAATATGGTAGGATTGTTAAGATATGTTGTAGATTGCACACAGCCAGACATATCTTATATTACTGGGCAATTAGTGTGCTACCTACAAAAGCCCTAAATGTATTACTACAAAGTAGTAAAACATTGCTTTGTATATTTAAAATATACAATGAATTACTGGCTTCAACTTGGAAGCACAAACTGTCAGCAACAGTGTAGAGGGGACCTGAAGGCTCAGCAAGGGGACCCAGGCTACAACTATCCTACACAACAGAAATACAGAATGTAAGCACTGGAACATAGTCAGAACTTGTGTAACAGGCAGAGAGAGAGAGTGAGACAAGAGTAGAGTATATAGAG
>NW_006760397.1:615187-642428 GCF_000271605.1 Fomitiporia mediterranea MF3/22 | reverse complement strand
GTATGAGCCACTAAGAATGATAAGCCACAAAGAATGAAAGAAAGGAATGTCAAAGATAAAGGTACAAAGAATGAAGGGATAGACAAAGGGTAAGAGACTATAGAATGATACAAAGAATGAAGGGGTGGTCAAAGGAATGGAATGATGAAGTAAGGAAGGGTGGTGGCAAGAGTCAGCACACATATAGTCTATAGACAGTGCCCCCAAGGGACAGAAGTCCTGAGTTCTGGTACAGAAGGGTGCAGAACCCTTGGAACTGAAGGTACAAGAGTAGAGAACTGTAACATCACCCCCCCTCTAAAACCAATCGTCCTAATTAGTGAGCATTAGGCTTGGTCAGCAGCTCAGGCATAGGTTGGAACAGTAGGGTTTGGAAATCTGTGAGGCAGAGTTGTTGCAGAGCACCTGGATGAAGTCAATAGAAGTCTTGGATTGCCTTAGCAGTATGGGTGAGATTCTCAGCAGGTTCCCAAGTGTGTTCTTCAACTGAGTATCCCTTCTAGTGGATAAGGAACTTGAGCTTTCTGTGTACCAGCTTGGCATCTGCTATGTACTCTACTTTGTATTCTGGTTCAGAACCAATGAGTTTCAGTAGAGGCAGTAGGGGTCTTTGTTGCAAAGGAAAACCTGGATTGTAGTATTGAGACAGTAGAACCTTGTTAAACACTGGGTGTATACACTTCCATGTTGCTGGAAGTTGGAGTTTGTAGGTAGAGGCACTGACCTTCTTTTCAATAACAAAGGGTCTAAAGTGTTTGTTGTCCAACTTTTTCATTGAGCAATCTATAGTCAGGTTAGTAGCTTCCAGCATAACTTTGTCACCAGGCTGGTAATCCTTGGCCACAGACCTCTTCCAATCATAGTTCTGCTTCATGACCTGTACTGCCTTTTCCAAAAGAGCTCATGTGTCCTCCCTGGTTCTGTGCATCTGTTCCACAAAGTCTGTTACAGATTCAGAACTGCTATTCTAGTTCAGAACTGTCCCCTAGTATGGATGTCTCCTATGATTGAGGAAGAATGGGGACTGTCCTGTTACAGAGTGTTGTTGGTTATTGTGCACAAATTCTGCCAGAGCTAGCTATTCAGACCAATCCAATTACTGATGATTGATGAACATCCAGAGGTAGAGCTTGATCTCCTGATTGACTTGCTCAGTTTGACTGTCAGTCTGTAGGTGATAGGTAGTAGAAGGGTTCCCTTGAATTCTGAGAAGCACATACAAGTCCTGTATGAATTTCAACTTGAATTACAGTCTGCAATCATGAATGAGCTTCTAAGGGAGTCTGTGTAACCAGAAGATGTGATCCTGATAAATGTACACTATACCTTCAGAAGTGAGTTCTGTTCAGGTTGGAACTGTATAGACTTGCTTGGAGAATCAGTCAATGATCACACAGATAGTGTTGTAACTCTAAGACTCAGGTAGCTCACTAATCAGGTCCACCAAGACTTCTTCCTAAGGGTGATCCAGAATCTGATACAGATGTAGGGGAGCCTGAACCCTTGTCTAGTAGGCCTTAGTCTGTTGGCATGTATTGTAACCAGTTACATACTTTAGGATTTCCCTCTGTATTCCAGACCACTAGTAGTTCCAAGTAATGAGTTCCTGTGTTTTGTGTTGGCCCAGATGTCCTGTAGTCAGATTGTTGTGATGAGCTCAGACAATGTCCTCCTACAGTTTCCAATCCTTCAGAACATACAGTCAGCCTTCCTAGTAAACCTGTCTATCCTCATCCTCCTCCCAATCCCTAGCCTGCTTCTCCAGTTGCTTCACTATGACCTAGTCCTGTGTGTGTCTTGGAGCTTACTGTATACAGGTGACAAAGTCAACATTCTTGGATTTGAGTTGGATCTCTTGGATTGTCTTAGACACAAAACAGGAATTGTTTAGGAGAACAAGATTTTTGTTATCATTCTCTCCCCTTTCATGACCTGCTTGTCTTGAGAGTAAATTAACTTTTGTCATTTGTGTTCCAGGTTTGTGGGTCAGTACAAAGTCAAAGTCCTACAGTTCTAACATCCAGCAGGCTTGGTAGTGGTTGAGCTTCTGGGGTGTGCAGAAGTACTAGAGATTAAGGTGATTACTCCAAATCTCAAACTTCTGTACAGTACTGAGGAGATATTAACACTACTCTTCTAGGGAACAGACAATTGTAAGGAGTTCCTTGTCATAGATAGGGTAGTTCTGTTCTGTTACAGAGAGGGATTCTGATTGGAACACTATCAGACACTACTTTCTGTCAATGAACTAGGACAGTACTACTCTATTTGTAAAGTCAGAAGAATTGGCTTTGACTTGAAACTTGTCTACAACTGTTGGAACTGCTAATACAGGCTTGCTAGTAATAGCCTGCTTGAGGGACTCAAACACAGACTGCTACTGATCATCCCATTACCAAGGAACATCCTTGCTAGTAAGATCATAAAGGGGCTGGACAATGGTACTAAAGCCTTGAATAAAGTGTTAGTAGTAGTTTACAAACCCAAGGAATACTTAGACCTGTTTCAGGTTCTAAGGTTGTAGCCAGTTCTGAACTGTAGTCACCTTTGCCAGATCTATACAGACCTCTCCTTCACCAATTACAAAGCCTAGATAATCTACTGACTCCTGTGTAAAAGAGCACTTTGCTTCTCAGAGGAACAGTTTATTATCTCAGAGCTGTTGTAGAACTGATCAGATCAGTCAGTAATAGTGCTCAACTGTCTGGGTGAAGATCAGAATGTTGTCCAGATACATACTAATGTGCCCTAAGTCAATCAGATCTACAAGGATGTGATTCATAAATGACTGGAACATTGCAGGTGAGTTGGTTAGTCTAAAGAACATTACAGTTGGTTTGTACAATCTACAATTGGTTCAGAACACAGCCTTCTACTCATCTCTGTCTTGGATCCAAATATTATTGTACCCCTATCAAACATCCAACTTAGTGAAAACCCTAGATGTATGTGTCTTATCAATGAGCTCCTGAATCAGAGGGAGCAGGTACTTGTTTTTGACAGTACCCTCATTAAGACAACAATAATCCTGGACTGGGTGGAGCTTCCCATCTTTCTTTTTGACAAAGAAGAAAGGGGAGGCTATAGAGGACTTTGAGGGTCAGATCTGGCTGTTCTGAAGATTTTCCCAAAGGAACTTGTCAAGCACCTCCTACTCATCTCTGTTGAGTAGGTAGACCTTACAATCCTTGGGTTGGAAACCCTCAGTCAATTCAATTGTATGGTCCTAGAGACAGCATTCAGGAAGCTAGTCAAATTCCTCTTTACTGAAGACTTTAGGGAACTCTTGGACAAAATCCAGCAGGCTGAGTCTATGTGTGTTCTAGAGTAGAGTTGTTCTGAGAGGGTTCCAGACTGGTTCTGTCTCAGACATCCTTCAGATTGGCTCTATTCCACCTTGACTAGAATATGTATCCACATATCTATCCTAGTTGAAGAAGAACAACCAGTCACCTTTATTGGAACTGTTGGTAACATTAGAAGTGTCTGTATCCACTTAGAACAGTAGTGTAAAGTAGTTGTAAGACTTGGGACACTGATTGAACACAAGTGTCTGCTCTAACCAGTCAATGGTAGGGTTGTGAGCCTTGAGCCATTTGAATCTGATGAAGATGTCTGTCTTTCTGAGGTTGGTGACTCCAAACTCAATGCTTTCCTCATGATTCTGAATGGTCATCCATAGTTGGACAAACTCAGTGATCTGACCATTCTGGTTCATAGTTCTGTCTGTATTGTATACTAGGATCAGAAGTGGAACACATTGAGTAGGGAGGTAGTGTTCCTACACAAAGGCCTCATTAATGTATGAACCAGTACATCTACTGTCCACCAGAGCCATTGTTTGGATCTGAGGGGATCCTAAGAAGGGAGCTAAGAGGACAGGGACCTAGAGCTAGTGTCTGGAACATTCTTGGATGAACTACTACTTGTTCTGAAGGGAATGTACAGCTTGTACAGCCTTGTTGTCCAAGAGGGTAAGTATATGTACTAACATTTCCTTATTAACCTCTCTCTTTCAACAAGGATAGACTCATGTCCTCAGCTGTGAACTCAGCTGAGACTATCCCTACTTGATACTATGGACAAACTACTGAATAGTGAACAGGGCTGGGTAATGTTCTGAACATTCTAAGATCTTGGAATGTAGAAGTGGCAGGTCAGATTGTACAGATTTAGACTCAGATGAAGTGTGAAGAGAAGAATCAAAAGAATCAGAAAAAATAGGAGAACTATCTACTTTTGTTTTCGACTTTTTTCTTTCTAATAAATAACTTTATTAATTTATTTTTCTACTTTTTCTACTTTTTCTACTTTTCTTACTTTATTTACTTCTAATCCTACAGTGTCCATTGAATCAAAAGTGGTCATTAAAAAATCTGAGTTATAGCCCTTCAGCACTACATTCACTGTTGGGCCTCTACAAAATCCTAGAGTGTATAGTCAGGGTCCAGGAGTTCTGAGGTGACTTCTGGATTTGTGGAAAAGGCTTCTTACTACAAATCCTGCTTGTCACTCGTCATTACTCTAATAACCTGACAGATGTGCTGTTGCTTCTGTAGGCAGTCCTTAATTTGGTGCCCTGACTTTCTGTAGGCAAAGCATACTCCTTACTTTCAGGCTTCTCTAATGTCTATTAGAACAGATTGATTGTGAATTACAGGCAGATCAATCTGAGGGCTCAGAACTGTCAGAGTCAGACACATGTGTAAGCATTCTGTATGGACTTGATACATCTGAGCTGTGGCTTGGTTGAAGGAGATGGCATGTGTCTTCCACTTGGTGTAGGTGACTAGTTCTAGCATTATTCTAAGAATCTTATTGACCAGTTCTGGGTGAAGAGCTTTTTCAAGCATTCTGATAAGGACATCATTGAACCCAAGCATGAATCCTGCCTTCTGGGCCAGGATATTGAACTCCTGAAAGAAGGCATTGGTGGAATGTTTGCCCTGTTACAGAGATGTAAGCTTATTCTGTGTATTGTACTTCTCATTTGGATTGATGAAGGAAGCACAGAGCTACCCCATGAATTCCAAGTACAACTCATTGTTCTGAAGTTGGATCAGGCTTCTGATCCAATGACCTTCAATCCAGTTCTAGGCCCAGGTGGTCACATTGCCTTCCTTTATGAAGGAGAGGACAAATAGGACACAATTGAGATCTGAGGATAGATTGGTCAAAGTAGTAGCCACATATAGTTCAACTTGGTGCTGGAAGTCCTTGAAGTGCTGCCCATTGAAGTCTGAAGGGTAGGCTACATGTACTTTCTTTCCAGAACAGGTTGTAACTTCTAGAACAATCAGAACAGGTTCTGAAGGGGCTGGGTGTATGTGGTTAGTAAAGGCCTCTTGGATAGAGGTCTGTATGTATTAAGCTAGTTCTGCTTGTAACTGCTGATCCAGCAGGACAGTAGGGGTGTCAGTCAGTATAGTAGGGTCCATGTCTACACTACAAAGGGATCAATACTAAACTAAAAGGGGTAATGAATAGAAGAAGGGTGGCAAAAGTTTAAAAGGGTTTAGAAAGTTTAAAATTTAAAAATGTAAAAGGGTCAGGACAAAGGAAAGAGATTGATACAATGGCAAGTACTGATGCCCAAAACATAGGAGAGTTGTAGGGTGGTAATGGGTAGTCTTGATCTGATGTTAGTGACAGTGTAGAGGGGACCTGAAGGCTCAGCAAGGGGACCCAGGCTACAACTATCCTACACAACAGAAATACAGAATGCAAGCACTGGAATGTAGTTGGAACTTGTGTAATGGGCAGAGAGAGAGAGTGAGACAAGAGTAGAGTATATAGAGTGAGCCTAAGAGTACAGGACTACCTAGAGTAGACAAGATCAAGACTACAGGACCAGTCTGATCTTGTACACCTATATATACTAAACTACACAAGAGTACTCAGGGAGTATGAGCCACTAAGAATGATAAGCCACAAAGAATGAAAGAAAGGAATGTCAAAGATAAAGGTACAAAGAATGAAGGGATGGACAAAGGGTAAGAGACCATAGAATGATACAAAGAATAAAGGGGTAGTCAAAGGAATGGAATGATGAAGTAAGGAAGGGTGGTGGCAAGAGTCAGCACACATATAGTCTATAGACAGTGCCCCTGAGGGATGGAAGTCCTGAGTTCCAGTATGGAAGGGTGCAGAACCCTTGGAACTGAAGGTACAAGAGCAGAGAACTGTAACACAAACACCTTAAAACTATGAGGCTATTGTGATACAGACAGACGAATGACAGAAGGACATAAAGCAATAAACAGCTATGTCTTTCAATTAGCTAAATCAACTATATCCTGGTCAAGCAAACAGTAAAACATGGTACTACTATCTGTTTACAAAGTAGAGTTGTAAGTACTAGTGTATGCTACTCAAGAAGCCATTTGGCTCAAACGATTCACTGAAGAAGTACTGTAGACTGAATCAGCACCCATTACAATTTATTACAATAATCAAGGTGCAATAAAGACTGTAAAGTCTGACAAAATAATGTACAATGCTTGCACTAAACACCTTGATTTACAAAAAGACTTTGTGCAATATTACATTCAAAACAATTACATCAATGTATGCTATGTCCAATCATAGAACCAATTAGCAGACATCCTTACAAAAGCTCTCCACGTCCTGCAGATCAAGCATCTAATTGAACTATTAGGCATACAGTCCTAGTTCTTAATTAATGCTTGAAGGGGAGTATTAGATTGCACTCTGGATTAGGAAATCCCTAATTGCCTTATGTAGAGTTACTGCACTTGGAATGTCTCAGACTATCAGACTTTACTATGTAGCATATAAGGCAGACACTTGCTTGATGTCTCAATAAGAGAGAGTTTGGGGGCACTCCTACTATGCTTGTTAAAACAACACCTGATTCTGACTCTGTTCTTTCTGTGTTGCTATGAACCTCACATGCCCGACACCATTTTCGTCCAATTTTTTTCATGTACAATTAATTACTATCTGAATTTCTGATGCACAGGTCATAATTGCAACAGCATTGTCAGCCGAAGGGACTTTCAGGGCCTTGTAAACAAAACTAAACGATATACGTCTGCCACTTTATCTGCTACCTGCTTGGGCACCTCTATATCCTCTCCACCATCCCAGCTTGTGACAAGTATGACGTCCACTTTACCTTGTCCCAGCCAGTTCAGGCCAATGGAGCTAAGTTTATGGGTTTTAGCGCACGTCATTTGGAATATGACAAAAGGCTTGGCTGCGTCGTTGACACGTGCAACCGCGTCGAAGGTAGGCTGATTTGCTGCAACTAGTGTATAAAATCCGATCTCCTGTGGCGGCGGACTATCTTTTTTAAAATAACGATAACCCACGGGAACAAAGGTTTCCGAGGCCAGTGCATCAGGGTCACCCTGAAGTATCTGCAAAAATACATCCTTGTGTCCGATGCGAAGGACGTGCTCCTCGCCTGCAGGGTTGCGTTTCCAGTGAGAGTTTTTTGGTGGTGCGTCAGTTCTATCCATCTTTGTCATGCCCCATTGACCACCGTCCGGAAGTACCCTTAAGGCAAATGACTCCAGCAGATGGCCAGCAACGGCCCTTGTCTTCTGGTTTAGTAGGAACAAGGCACAGATCGCCCTAGCTTCTTGCATGTTCTCCTCCAAAAGGCGACTAATGGTTAAATCTGCGAGCTTTCTTGTCGGGATCGTGATATTGAATTCAGTACGATCACTGTCATCCGTAGGGTACGCAACAAGCACTTTGTGGGATAAAGTGTCTTCGAAATAACCATAGGGCACCTGGGCAATTCCTTTTCGAAGGTTTTGTGACGAAGCAGGACCAAGCTTCTCTTGAATGACCTTTAAGTACCGATCCGGGTTTCCAGCAAAACGGAATGCTCCACGCGCCATGGGGCCGAATTCCTCGTAAAATGCTCTTAGCTGCATTTCTTTCCGCCGTCTGACCTGTGTACCCATCCTGTAGAACTCATAGTATGTAGCCATTATAAAACTTATAGCGAGGATTGGCAACTTACGCTTCGTAGAGCTCCTTCTCTTTGAAAGGACGCATCCAAAGTCGAGGAGATTCTAAGTCATCTCTAAACGTCATCCGTTCTGACCTTGGTGACGTTGCGACAACAATGAGCCGAGGAGTTGTTCTGCATCTCTTGAAAAGGAAGAGAGGTGCGGGACCGACGTCTTCATTGCTATCGACCAAAAACCAAGTTTCCATTGGCAAGCGATAAACCACAGTATCCAGTTGATCAAGCGTCATGGAATATATTCCACACGCATGGAAAATAAGGCAACGTCCTTTCCTATAAAGCAGGACAGTTGACTTCTGCGCGAGGAGACGCAAGGCGAGAATGTAGTACAAGAATAAGCTCTTCCCTGCAAAAATGATAAATGATGTACATACACAGAAAGCAACCTTGAAAGCGACTCACCAATTCCTGGTGTTCCGGTGACAAAAATGCAAGATGCCTTGTCCGAGAGAACCTTCTGGACCTGCAGTTCCTTGAATGGGTTGACAGGCGGAAACTTATCTTGCAGTGTTCTGACGTCGATTCGATGATATCCAAACGCATCGCCTCCAGAATCATGGAGAGCCTTGAAGAGTGCAGACAGCATGACCGCATACTCGTCCCTGATGTAAATTGCAGAGCATTTAAAGATGGCTTCCAAAATATCTGGAATAGAATCTTCAATGGTCCATGACAGGACAGTGACTGAATCGGGTAAGGATAGCGGAACACGATTGGCATCGTCGTCACGAATAATTAGGAATTTGTGAAAGACACCTTCCGGATCCCTGACTTTCCAAGCGATGAGGTATAAAGAAGCCAAGCTATTATCCGAGTCGGTATTGTTTGGCATAACTGGCTCAGCACCAGCTTTTAGGAGATACCCTTTCAGAGGCTCCATCTATGCCGAGCTGAATATTGCCAACAGTCTGGGATGCGGAGAGTGGACGTGCAGAGATGTGGGTGTTGATCGAGCAGTCTGGGATGGGTCAGCCAACCCGTTAAAGGCGCACGCTGAGAATGACATACCAAAATAGGGAATAGGAATAAATTGGTTATTTTAAATGGTTCAACGCGGGTGCTTGACCTGCCATCGTCGCATACTTTGCTCTCCGTTACACAATTTCCTTCAACTGACACAGGATGCAAGGGAACAACGTTTGGGATTCCATGACATGTCGTCTTTTCTTGGACAAGAACTCATGTACCAGCTTGTCAAGGACTGGATAGCAAATCTCATATTAGGCGTGGTCAAACCTCGCGATTCTCTGTGCGATTCACCTTGCGATTCTAGAGGGTGAATCGCAAGGTGAATCGCGCGTGCAGGTTTGACCAGCACACTTGTACATGTGCGATTCACCTCAATATACCGACCCTTGATCTTAAAATTACATAATATAAAATTAAAGAAATAGTTTTTTTTTGTGCATATACATTTGGCCATGTCAAGAAGGACTTGATATGTGTGCAGTGATGTGCAAGAAGATGACAGAGCTTGGTAGCAGAGAACACAAGGATTTTTTGCAGAACAGAGGACAGTATGTATGCTGTAGTGCTCACAAGGAAGAGGCAAATCATCTTATTGTTTTTTGGAATTTAGAGGTGAAAAGAAGCTTAGTTTTATTTTTGTAATACATGTACATATTTGGAAATAGATATGAGTAGAGGTGAATCGCGGGGGTGAATCGCAAGGCGAATCGCGTCAAAGCGCGATTCACCTTTCAGCGCGATTCACCCCGAATCGCTGGGGTTCCGGGGTCCGCGATTCACTTTGCATGAAAGTGAATCGTGCAGGTGAATCGCGCACTGAATCGCGAGGTTTGACCACGCCTATTACAGGCAATATTAATGAACGAGCGCCCCGACTTAAGTATGACGAGTTTGCAGCCATCTTTCTGGTCATCACCCAACTCGACTCAGTTTACCACATGGGGAATGCTGTATGTGAGCCTTACCTCGTGTGTTTGTATCGCACATGTTTACTTATTTGACCTGAACTCTTACAGTGACCAGTCAGTATTCTGACTATAGGGACACGCGTCACACACCTCCTGGTGGCAGTGATTATGGGCGACTTCCTGACGCACCTGAGTACAGTGGAGGCAGAAACAGACCTTCGTATTATGGAGCCGGTGGCTTCTCAGCCGGGACGTCCTAGTGGACCAGTATCCGGTGCAGATATACTTGAATATATGCGCCCAAATAATTTGGTCATCTACAGGTCACAAGTGCTCTGGCAATAGTTCAGGTCTGTAGGTGCTGATAAAGTAGTGGTACGATTTTTGCTTCTGACCTGCAGCACTACTTAGATACATACTATCCTCTTTTGTCTTCCCCTTTAGGTATGTATCATGTTCCCCTCTTTTGTTCCCCTTTTACTTTCCCCTTTGAGTATAGACCATTTCCTTAGTATATATAGTTAGTATTCTTTGCCTTTGTTGTATCAGTTTGTATTTCTGACTGTAACAAAGATACTTTTGTCCTGTCAGCTTTTGTGTGTTGCTACAAACTCAGAACTTGTTCACAACAGTGTCCAGCACTTCTGTAGTACTGTTCTAATATGTTAAAAGGCTACCAAAATCCCTTAACAAGCAAAACAACAGAAGCTCAAAAGAAAAAGTATAAGTAAACAGTTACTACTTCTACTACTACTACTACATTTGTCTCAACCTACACTTACTGTAGCAGTATTTATTAGAGACATTAACAAAACAGTACTCATTAAAAATGTTAATAAAACACTAATGCTAGAATCTGTATTTGTAGAAGCCTTAGTATCAAACTCTAACAGCTTACCTGTTGAATCTACTCTATCTGCTGAATCTGATGTATTCTCTGTATTCAAAGTACAAGAGGATAGTATCATACAACTTTATGAACTCATTTGACAAAACAAAAGAAGTCATTAAGGACTTCAAGTACAATCCAAATGTATGTATCAATATAATACATTATAATGATACTGAACTAATACATTGTGTTGATATATTAAACTCTGGCACAAATGTACACACTACTCTATACCTGTTCTGTCTTACAAATCTCCAGAACTTGACTCTAATAAATGTTACAATTGTGAATAAATTGTCATTTACACTTAGTAAAAGTAGAGTAATGACATTTAACATAAAACTACAAGACAAAGACAATGAGCATACTAAGGTGAATATGATTTCACTACAAAACATATACTATCATCCTAATCTGAACTTCACACTTGTTAGTAAAGTGCTATTATACAAAGTAGGATATGTTTTAACAAAAACAAATAATGAATGTATTTTTATACATTCCCCTACTCATACAAAGATTGGTGAAATACATGTACAAAATAACTTGTATATGATAGTTTCTCATCATAATAAACAATCTATTAACACAATTACTATTGTTGATTTACATTAATGAATGGGTTATGTTAATTTCAATTACTTGTACAAACTTATACAAGAGTATCCTAAGATTATAAGTCAAAGGATAACAGACAATAAAAATGTACAGTGTACAGATTGTATTAAAGCAAACATACAATGTAATGAAATACCAAAAATATGAACTACACCTCTTGCACAATGTTACAGAGATTATCTCTACATTAATATTTAGGGACCCACTCTAGTACAAGCTTACAGTAAGTACAAATATCTTTTTACCATTATAGACAATGCTACACAATAAGTAACTATACTACCTATACAGTATAAAAGTGATACTTTTACTGAATATGTAAAGCACACAATGAGACTCTTTACACAATACAGTATAAGAGTTAAAACTCTTCAAAGTGATAACAATACAGTGTTCCTAAGTAAAGACTTTACTACATATATTGAAAGTCAAGGAACAATACACAGATTAACAGTACATAATACACTACAACAAAACAGAGTTGTAGAACATATGTATAAGACTATCTTTAACAGTGTACATACATGTCTGTTATTAGCAAAGTTACTTATAAAATTCTGGGTATATACAGTACAATATTAAACGTTTATTTATAACAGAACACTAAGAGTTGCTATTAATTTTACAACACTATATTACAAACAGTATAACAAACATTATCAAATAGATAATATACAAGAATTCAGTACATATTGTATTATACAAAACAAACAAATGTATAAACTACAACCTAGAGGCTAATAGCTGTGCTCAATTCTTGTTTTTAATGCTCTGTATTTTGTTCCCTAGCATGTTACTGAGAGTTGGAAGAGAGTAGAAACCAGTAAATACAGGGAGAGAAATACAGCTAAGAAATGAGCACCTTAAGTAGCACAGATCCATCATTTCTACTCTATTTTCTTGTGTCTCACTGTCAACATAGAGCCTACAGACCAATATTTTATATGTTAACTACATACCTGAGATGAGACTTAAACCACCTAGTAGAATAATAGTGTAACAGTTTATACATGTAATTATCAGATTTGACAACTGTATATAGGCCTCTTGGCCCACTTTATGGTTGAAGTTGATATACAATTAAAATGAAAATAAGGCCTTCCCAAGCCTCTTTATCAGTTTCAGCATCTAACAGGACAAGTAGACCAAATATTTTCAGAATATACTGTAACTTGGCTAGATGGTGGTAGTAGGGCATGTTTTTGTGTGTGTCTCAATTATTCTAACAATTATCTATACCTACACTTATGTCTTAGATCTACAGGTATGTAGCAAAAGTCTTTGTCATTCCTTAAAAGGTAGATGTATTTGTAAGTGATTTGCATACCATACATAGAAATTAGATGTAGGACAAAGCTTTGATCTATACATTGTGAAGTACAAAAAATACAGAATTTTACATTATTTTCACAAAATGGCTTGTATTTTTCATGTCTTTTGTGTGTATAATGTGTTCATGTATGCTAGAAATGTAAGACAAAGGTTTAATGTGTCTCTGACAGTCTTATAAGTCAATGCAAATCACTTACAAATACACTTACCTTTTGAGGAATGACAAACACTTTTGCTACACACTTGTATGTAAGACTGCTAGACTAGCTGTTCTCTTAGTTTCATTCTCCAACATGTAAAATACATGAAATACACCTCCTCAAGGTGTGTCTACTGTTTCTAAGGCACACACAGAGATCCTACTCAAAATGGAAGTAGACCCTAGATCTACCCTCCCTAACATTCCTTCTACCAAGGTAAATATTTGTCAGATACAAGAATTGAGCAGGGCTAATACACACAATAGTTAGGTTATAATACTGACAGTAAAGGTCACTTAGTGTACCATGATAATAAAGTTACTGTCAAACACAACATACAATTCATAGACAAACCAATGTTTAGGATTGAAGAGGAGAATAATCATAACAATAATACATTAAACAATAATAAGACTCTTCCTAATAACAATAATAACAACAAAGAACCTGTCATACAACACTCTACACAAGAGTAAAGACTAGTTAAACAAATTATAGGTTTAAATTACAAAGATAATATAAACCTAGTTATGTATCTAACAGAATTTAACAAATTCCTTAGCAAAATCTATAGCAATCCATTAATGTATTACAATACTATAACACACATAGACAAAGAACAGTAGATTAAAGCTATGAAGGATGAAATACAGTCACTTTAACAATGAAATGTATAGGTATATACTATCCCTCCTATGAATACAAACATAAATGGAACAAAATTTGTCTATAAGATCAAAAGACTGGCTAACAGTCAAATAGACAAATACAAAGTACAATTTGTAGTGTAAGGATACACTCAAAAGAATGGAATAGACTTCTATTCTGACAACTTATTTGCCCTAGTAACAAAACTATTAACAGTACAATTATTGTTATCTTAGACAGTATCTAAGAACTACAAGATACATCAGATAGATGTAAAATCTGCATATCTTTACAGAGAACTAAATGAGGACAAGCTCATTTATATGAAACTGCTACTAGGCAAGCTACTTACAGATATTAAACCTGGACAAGCATTACATTTACATAAAGCATTATACAGATTGAAACAAGCAGGTAGACAATGGTACAAGAAGATTACCAAACTACTGCTTAAGATTGGATTAGAACAAGCTAATTATGATCACACTGTATTTTATAAGAAACAAAATAATAAAATGATTCTTATAACATTTATGTATGTTGACAATATTACAATTATTAGCAAAACTATTACTATAATAACAGTATTTAAATATGCATTAAAACAATACATTACATTTACTAATGGTAACAAAATACATTGGTTACTTAGTATTGAAATAAGCTGAGATAGACTTTAACAAACAATTAGCTTACAGTAAAAGTATTATATTGAAAGTATAATCAAGTGTTACCACTTCAAAAACAAAAAGGCACTACAAACACCTATTACTCCTAGAATATGGTAGGATTGTTAAGATATGTTACAGATTGTACACAGCCAGACATATCTTATATTACTGGACAATTAGTGTACTACTTACAAAAGCCCCAAATGTATTACTACAAAGTAGTAAAACATTGCTTTGTGTATTTGAAATATACAACAAATTACTGGCTTCAACTTGGAAGTACAAACACCTTCAAACTATGAGACTATTGTGATACAGACAGACAAATAATAGAAGGACATAAAGTAATAAACAGCTACATCTTTCAATTAGCTAAATTGACCATATCTTGGTCAAGCAAACAGTAAAACCTAGTACTATTATCTGTTTACAAAGCTGAGTTGTAAGTACTGGCATATGCTACTCAAGAAGCCATTTGACTCAAACAATTTGCTGAAGAGGTACTACAGACTGAATCAGCACCCATTACAATTTATTGTAATAACCAAGGTGTAATAAAGACTATAAAGTCTGACAAAATAACATACAATACTTGTACTAAACACCTTGATTTACAAAAAGACTTTGTACAATGTTACATTCAAAACAATTACATTAATGTATACTATGTCTAATTACAGAATCAATTAGCAGACATTCTTACAAAAGCTCTCCATGTCCTACAGATTAAGCATCTAATCAAACTATTAGGCATACAGTCTTAGTTCTTAATTAATACTTGAAGGGGAGTATTAGATTACACTCTAGATTAAGAAACCCTTAATTGCCTTATGTAGTGTTACTGTACTTAGAATGTCTCAGACTCTCAGACTTTACTTTGTAGTATATAAGGCAGACATTTGCTTAATGTCTTAATAAGAGAGAGTTGGAGGGCACTCCTACTATACTTGTTAAAATAGTCAGTAAACAAGAACTAGTGTAACAAAAGTGTAGACATAAGCTTTATATACTAGAGAAGAAAAGGAAGGTAGCTCAGACTAAAGGGAAGTGTAATACAAGTAAAAAAGGAAACTATATGTATGACTTAGAATCAGAACTAAGAATGAGTAGCTTAGAGCTTAGAACTACAAACTGTATGTATAGCTCAAGACTATACAAGAGAGTTCTAGAACAGAACCCTTAGAACCCTCAGAACTGTAGTAAGCTATATAGTAGGCTTACAATTGCTTACCAAATTCTGACCTGTCTTTTTACACTCTACCTGTTAGAATACAAACATTTATTAGTATATATAGTGTAGTTCAGGTGTTAAGCCTAGCTTAACATTACACCCTTTTAGTGTAGAGGTTCTATACATAGTCTACTGTACATAGTAATTCCTTACACTACTCTAGTATATTTCTAGTATACAAAAAACAAAATTCTATAATTTATCCTTATACAATTACAATTACAATCCAATTATTAAACTAAAACAAAAAACCTCAGTCCTATAAGTTACAATTATCTAGACATGTGAAAAAAAAGAGAGATCCTATTAATGTATTAATGTATACATAATAATCATATTGAAATTTTGTTTTTTTATACTCATTCCTTTATCTCTATTTTGTAATTAGTGAGACAGTAAGACTTAAAAACTTGGAGAACTTGATAAAAAGGAAAGAGTAGATAGTGGATAGTGGATAGTAGATAGTAGATAGTAGATAGTAGATAGTGAATAGTGAGAGGTTAGGAAAGATATATATATATTAATATAACAATGTGTGTTGAGTGCTAGACAAACAAAACATATTGGAAGGGATGAAGTAACAAGGGAAAAGGGAAAGGATGAAGTCATCTTGGTAACACTATTAATAGAACAAAAAAACCAAACACAAAAGAGTGACAAAAAAAAACAGAAACAAACACAAATTGAGCTAAGTATTTAACTTAGGAAAAGAACAAACTTTGTCTGTATCTGTATCTGTATCTGTATCTGTACAACCCCTCAACAGTATACTATATACTGGATACTGGATAGGTCTGACAGTATTGATTGATCTGAATTGAGCTGATATTAAGGAACACACAGTAAACAAAGTATTGAAGTAAACCCTCAGTATCTGGTAACTGAGTAACTGATATCTGATAAACTGGTACCTAGTAATTGGTAATTGGTAATCGGTAATCGGTAATTGGCAATTGGCAATTGGCAATTGATAACTCAAGTAAAAAATGCACGTAAACCACGAAATACTTCATTGTATTGGAGAACGAAAGAGAGCGTGAGAAACCGAAGTCGAAAAGCCGAAAAAAAAATTCGAAGGATTGGAGATTTGTAAAGCCGAGAGTGTGAGAGTGGGAGCTTGAGAAAGGAAGGAAAACGAAAGGAAAGACCAAACTGGAAAGGTAAAAAAGAAAAAGAGAAAACCAAAGCTAAAAAACGAAAAACGAAAAACGAAAAACGAAAAACGAGAGGAGAGACGGGAGAGAGACAGGAGTACAAGAAGAAACTGAATACCAAAAACTCATTAAGCGACGATAAGCCACGTGAAAAGATAACATAATGTAAATGTGTGGATGGATGGACGTGTAGAAATTTGCTTCGAGGATGAGAGGATGGTGGATGAGAGGATGAGAGGGTGAGAGGGTGAGAGGATGGGATGTGGAGAATAATGATGGGATGGTAGACGTTAGACGAAGTGCGGAAGATGGAAGGTGGAATGCGGAAGATAGATAGTTGACGGATGAGGCAGAAGTGTATAAGTCAACCTAAATCGTTGAGAGAGAGAAGAATCGTGACGTGCAGAGTGGTTCGAGTGCGATAATTTGCGTTTGCTTGTTCGTCGGCTGGTTGATATTTACGTGCGTGTAGTTACAAATGCGAGGGGGTCGTACCGAGGACATCGACCATCGACGGCGTGCGCTTGACAATTTCATGCGTGTATGAAGGAGAGGGCGTAACAAGACGTCATTTGCAACAAAAAGAGGCAACTACAGCTTCAACTCAGTAAGCACCCGACGCGCTAACATCTGGTATTGCCATCCGTCCCCACCAACGCGTCGGAATTGGATTCCGTGTAAGGGTAACCAAGGCACCTAGAAACACCATCATCGTTAGCAAAACGTCCAATTCCAATTATTCCAATTCCAATCGCAATCGCAATTGACTTCAATTCAAAATGGAAATTCGGCGAATGGAAAAATCGGAAAGAGTGGAGGGGGGGGGACCGGAAAACCGACAACTCACCTTAACGATATTAATCTCAAACCTAACACTCAACCGACTCGCACCCATCGCATCAAACACATCCTGATCAACCTCTCCAGTCGGGTATCGGTAAAACGAACCACCAGAAGGGAACGCGGAGGGTGGTGGGGCGGGGGACATTGCTCTCTCCCTTTCTCTCTCCCTTTCCCTTTCTCTCTCCTGAGTTTGAGTTTGAGTTTGCGGTAGTTGAGAAGGGGGTTGGTATGAGGGAGACGGAGATTGAGGTGAAGGAGAAGGCTGTTGAGCGAAATCACGAGGGATAGGAGGGAGGTGTTTTTGTTTTGATGGACTCTCGTTCGGGTTCGGGCTCGGATTCGTAGGAGTGGTATCGTTAATCGAATTTGCGTCAAGAGCAGGACCAGCACCGTTCGTCGTCGTCGTCGTCATAGCGTCCCCCTTAATCGTATGCGTATTCGACGAACCATTATACGAACTCTCACTCCCACTCTTCTCACTCCTCTCCGACGTCGCCGAGTTCACAGTCGCATTATCCGCAGCGCCCTTCGGATTTGGATCCAGTTGTTGTTGCGGAGATACTTGCTGTGATTGAGGCGGTTGAGGAGGTGGTACGACGATGTTAACGTTATTCGGTGCATCTTTGTCTTTGTCTTTGTCTTTGCCTTTCAACCCAAAACTCAACTTCGACGCCTTCTTCGTTAACGATCTCCGTACCCTCTCCCCTCCTCCAGCACCATCCCGTCCATCCCGTCCGTCATTCTGAGAAGTCAACCCGAATTGATGAGACCTCCTCGACCCCGAAGCCCCAAGTCCTCCCCCACTCTGCACGGAGGACAAATCAATAGAAGGAGCATGTATACACACAAACCCTCCCTTCGTCTCCCTATACTGTACTTGCATCCTATCCAACACACGTCGGATATCTGCTTTGATAAGGGAGGGCGGTTTGGACGAGGTCGTCGATACGCTAAGTAAAAAATTAGGTCAATCGATTTGAAAATCAGTTATAATACTTCTGCAACAACAAACCTGAAAAGTCCCTTCAAAAACACAGGCTTAAACTCCTTATCCCCCCCTCTCTCCTGCTCCACCTCATCATCTCCATCGCTCTTCAACAACCCTTCCCTTCGTCTGCCCTCATCTCCTTCACCTTCGCCCTCCCGCTCCTCCTCTTCTTCTTCTGTATGTTCGAATATTCGATCACCTTTCACGGGTGTCCCACCCGCACCCGCACCTGCACTCGTACTAGGCCTCCTATGCCTTCCTATAGTCCCAGAAGCGAAGAGCGCAGCACCCGTACTACTCCTCCTCTCATGCCTCGCCGCCCGACCCGCAGGGTCCAGTATTGTTGCTGCACGTCGGTGTGCGGAACCTACGGGTTGACTCGCGCTGTGTCTGACAGTACTAGCCGCGTTCTCCTTCTCCTTCTCCTTTTCGTTCGAGTCTTCGACTCGTTTTTCGAGAGGTAAATCGAGTGTCTCCTGCGCCTCATCCCTCACATCCCTCGAAGGCCTCGGCGAATGCCCACCCCCACCAAAGATACTCGTTCGCTTACTCCGTCTCGAATCATCACCTCGCACACCACCAAGTAACGTTCCAAACTTCCTCACAAGTGTCGCTCCAGGTGTACTCGAAGAAGGCGGCTGCGCAGGGCCTACACCGAGCTCTGCATCTTGCTCCGACGGTAATGGTCGTTGCTGCTGACCTTCTCCCTCATCCCCCATCTTCTCGCGGTCCACATTCATCCTCTCCGCAAACGTCCCCACCTCTGGTCCCGCAGTAGCAGGTTGCTCACGGTCATGGTGCCCAGCAAGCACCCCACCCCAATGCCTAAGCATCCCTCCCGCCCCCGTCGTCGGCCTCTGACTCAAACTATGACTCCTCCTATGCGTAGACGCAGGCGGCGCACGAGGCAATAACGACGTTTTCGCAGGTGTCGAAGGTGCACTTACAGCTCCAGCTTGTGCAGTTGCAGGGGGTTCCTCTCCTTCAGCGCCGCCTGGACCAGTACTGGATTTCGGCACAGTCAACCCCCCACCGACACCCCCACCTACGTTTCTCGCACGTGGTTGAGGGTTAAAAGCAGGTGAAGTGGGTGAAGGGACAGCTTGCGGTACGTCATATGACATACCCGAATAATGTGTATTAGGCGGAGCAGGCAGACGTGGAAGCGCCATGTTATAATCCGCTTTCGCATCAGCAGCAGGCGGTTGTGGTTGTAGTTGTACCTGTTTTCCGTTCACTTTAGCGGGGGAGGTGATACCAGGCAAGTGCTTCATCGCACTCGGTGGTGCAGAGCTAGTGTCCTCCCGCCCGAGCAACGACATCTGCGAACTTGCGAAATGTCCCGGGCCATACACACGTTCACGTTCCATCTTCTCCCGTGCAAGGAAATACATCGAGATAAGCGGATGATAACCACCCGTCGGGTCCGGCGGCTCGCGTTGCAGATCCGTCAACGAAGCATGCGAAAGATGCGACGTCGACGTAGGCGGAGACCGATGATGCATCGGCGTATCAGGCGGCGACGAACTCGGTGAGAAAAACTTGCGTCGATAAAAGTCAAATCCAGAAAACCGACGGCTTTTTTGTTTTGACGGAGTCACTGGAGCAGCAGCGTCGTTAGATTGACCTGAATCATAAGATGCAAGCGACGCATTCGAGACACCACCATGTCCGTTCCGTCCCTGCTGCCGTTTTCGCTCCCAGTGCTGCACAGCACGTGTATACGCATCACTCTCCAGTATCTCGACAAGTTTCCGCTCGATGTCGTCCTCCGAGCCAAACTCGAAGCCAGACATGCCCTTGATGATCAGCCTGTCGAGGTCGTCCGCCCGCAGGGGCTCTCGATGGAGCATGTGTGGGTCTGGCGGACCGTGGCAGCCGCGGACCATCCACATGTGAGCAAGCACCTCCGACAGCGGTGCGCGCGCAGCCGGGTTTACAACAAGCATTCGCGTCAGCAAATGCTTACACTCTGAAAACCCAGCGGATTGATGAAACACGTCAGTCCAACAAACTCGTATCCTAGAAACCTCGTAAAAATAGCCCGCACCTGAACTCAGCCAGTCCGGATATTCCACGAGACCGCGTTTGATTTTCGCGTGAAGGGCGGGCATGCTTTGGTCGTCGAAGGGCACCTTCCCACAGACAAGCACGTAAAGCACGACACCGAAGCTCCACACATCCACCTCGGGCCCGGTATACACCTTTGCATTCAAAAGTTCCGGGGCCGCGAAGTACAGGGAACCACAGAAGGTGGACAAATGCGCTGACGGATTATACAAATTCGACAGTCCAAAGTCAATAATCTTGATGTTCCCCGTCTGCGAGATGAGGATGTTCTCGATTTTCAAATCGCGATGGACGACGTTATTCCGATGACAGTAGTCGAGCGCACTGCCAATTTGGCGAGAGAATTTTCGCGCGACGCGTTCGCGCAGCCGCCCATGGCTGATGATATAATCGAGCATCTGCCCGCCGTTGACGTATTCCGAGACCATGTAGTAGTGGTTTGTGTGTGTGATGAGCTCGCGCATGCCGCAGATGTATGGGTGATGGAGGAGCATGCAGAGCGCCGCCTCTCTGATCGTCCGGATCTCTTTCGACGCATCTTTCGTCGCCTGTTTCGCTGCAGCCTCGGGTGTCTGAGGTTGCCCGTTCGCATTCGCGTTTGCTGCAGTTGCTCGCGGGATAATCTTGATTGCAAGCTATTATAGACGCGGAATAAAAGTTTTAAGTAACCAGAATAACAAGAGCAAGAAAAAAACAGCATACCTTCTCGCCAGTGATATTATGATACGCAAGCTTGACCTTACCCATACTTCCCGCACCAACAGTCTTACCAAGCGTATAATCTCCAAGCACACGGTTCGAGCTGCGCGGTTTCTGTGTTCTGTTATTGCTGTTATTCATGCTGGTGTTCGCCGAGTTCGGTGTCTGTGTGCTTCCCGCAGGCCCGGGAGTGCTTGGTGCGCCGATAGGCTCGAGCGCGTCGCCACCGCCTCCGCCACCAGCGCCTGCGGAGATGTACTGCTGTGGGGACATGGGCATGGAGAGCGGGCGCGGGCGGGCGCCGTTAAGTGATGGCTGGCGTGGGGTGGGGGATGCATGGGACGACGGCGGACGTTCTGCTAGGACAGGCATCGCGTGGGAAGCTGCGTGCACACTTTCTTAAGGACGTCGGTGGTTATTGATGTAAGTGCTGCACGGTGCTGGTCGTGAGTTGCTGAGGGTGTGATGGGGGTGAGCGACGACAGACAGCGACCGAGAGCCGCCGTCGACGTCGTGGACGATGAGGAGAGAGCTGATGATGTCGCAGTGTCGAACCAAGCACTGCTGACTGCCCCAAGATCCGTGACATGTGACTGTGACTCTTAAAAATATAGCGCATCTCCATCATTCCAATCGCAGAGAATCTATGCAGTTACTTATAGGTTATACGGTGGTACGTGCACACGTTCGTTGAGTAGAGCACATTGCACGGATTTTTTCAACAAAATAATGAAAAAACCTACACAAAAAAGCAAGTCATTGCAAGGTACAAAACAGCACCGCCGTCTAATCACTGTCTCCAAAAACAAACAAAGCAAAACATATCAAATTATCAATTGCCTCAAAGCAGGATCCAAAAACACGTCCATTGCAAAAAATAGCATTAGGCGTCTTCAATTCATTGGCAGGGAGACTTGCAGAAGCAGTTTCAGCAACCCAGAATGAGATGGTGCAAGTAGTGCAAGTCCCTCAAAATTGAGGAGGTGACTTGCAAGGATCTACAATCAATTAGTTAATCATATTTGTAATGTAATTAGGTACATCTTCTAATCTTAAAAAGGTAATTTAAATATGCAGAGTGAGACATGAGGTGAAGTTACACAAAAAAAATGAGAATTGTGCCCTCCCTCCTCCTCAGACGTCTAAGATGGGGCCAAATAACCTTCAGGATAATCCCCAGCATTCAACTCAACCACAGACACCAGTAACAAATTTACAAGGCATGCAAATGCATGCATACAACCAGCTGACTCCTTTGCATATTCAGCTTCACCCAACGTTCTTGACTTCCAGCACACCTAGTCCAAGCCCAAATTCTCCTACACTCAATACAGAGTTTCCAGAGAATGCTACAGGCCTTGTAGCATTAAACTGGACTCCAGTTCAGCAGCCCCAATCGTTCCAGGAGCAGAATTCAGCTCACCTTTCATCTCTGGCTCTACAGTCCACTCAAAGCCCCTCTCCAGCACTAGAGAAGTCAAAATCTAAAGGAAAGGTGAAGGAGAAAGCTGCACTGAAAAAGACAGGAAAAGGTATGTACCATTTCTCTCTGCATTACTTTTTATGTGTCAGGCTTCCTTTTCAGCATATTTTTGAAAGAGCATGCTCACTGTTTTCAAGGGTCACAATCTGGAAAGAATGTGCATGCTTCTAGTGCTTCAGATATAGAAATTAGCAACTTAACTGAAAAGATGAAAGATGATGCCAAGGTATTCAATGTGAAAGAGACGAAGGGAAAGGCTTCATAGGATGAGGAGAATGAGAAGAAGCTTGCTGAATTCATTTGTACACTAGAGCAATGGTCAAAAGTGTAGACATCTGTTAGTAGGATTTGCCAAGAGGTGAATACTCACCTCTCTGTGTTGCTTTTTATGTGCTAGACTTCTACAACTTTGTCTCCAGGCTTCCCAGACAATCTTGAAGGAATATACAACTGAGCAAGTCACTACAAAGTGGCATTCCATGTTCAGGACATATAAGGACACAAAAAGTAAGTATAACACTCATTGTACAAGACTGTATAACTTACCTGGACTGGAACTACTGAACAGGATGGTTAAACCATACTGGAGGAGGAGATGGGGACAGTGACATACCAGGAATGTGCACCTCTGTTGCAATCTGTGCCAAATTTGCTGAAGGACCAATATTTGCTATCATTGATTGTGTGTAAGTCTTGCATGCTCTTAGGCTTGTTTAATTCCTGAGTTAATACATAAGTTTCTCTATTTTGAAGTGCAGAAGGCTGTCCTGATATTGAGAGGCCCATAGAATTCAGTTCAGGATGTAGCTTTGAGGATATTGAAGCAGATGTTGAGGAGGACAAGAAGAAATGCAAGAAAACAGATCCTGCCACCAAATTCACTGAAGTTGTCAGTGAGGCCTTGCATCTTGCACAGGAATGTTAGGAAAAGATGGCCAAGCTGGAAACCAAGCGTTTTGTATACCAGAAGCAAAAGGACAAGAAAGACAAAGAATACTAGTGTAAAAGAATGTGGTCTGAAGATTGAGCCACAGAGATACAGATGCTACACAACTTAGAAGACCTGCAAAACCTCAAACTTGATAGGTACTGTGTGTTGTGAGATTCAGAAGACCCTGTGGAGAAAGAAATGGCTGCCAACTTTCAGGATGAACTCTGTAAGATAAGTCAGAGAATCTGAGAGCTTTGCCAGAGTGGAAAGCAGTAGAAGCAGTATAGCATATTCTAGTAATTTGATGCTTTCCTCACAATTGTCATACAAATACTCGTCCAGACAGATTAGTAGAGAAGTACAATGCAACATAATTGCCTCTTCAATATCCTCAATTTGGCTGGTTTGGTGAAATCGTTCTATCAGAGCACTTACCAACTTATTTAGATTGCTAGTCAATAATCATGGCCCTCTGGGCAAAGTGTCAGAGTGGTGGGATATAGTGCAATTGACTCCTCAATATCAGTGCTCTTGAACTCTTGTAACAATAACGTGTCTACAAGGCCTTGTAATGATTCTAATTGTTCAGGCATGTCCTTGTGAATAAGTGTGAGAGTATTGTAATACAGTGAAATCGATTCATTAAGCCTATTGTTACTTATGATACCTAATTATTTCTGCTGTTCATATGTGCAAGTAGGTTCTTTCTATGTTGTAAACCTGTGCAATAGAGATCAGTACTAACCATTTGATTAATATTTCTTACCTGTTCTGCTGCCATTTTGTCTGGTTCAGCCTCAACTGCAGGAAAGAGGCCTGCATTGTTGTGACCATTGTAGTTTGCAATTGTAGCAGGGTTGTTGTTTAAGTCGATTAGTATATTATGAATGACCATCAAAGCCTCAATTGTCATGTAAATTATATTGAGTTTATGTCCAGGAAAGCTCCAGAGGGATGTGAAACAACCTTTAAGCATTCTAAATGCATGCTCAATGACAATACAGTAATGTAAGAGCTTGAAGTTGAAATCTTGCTGACAGTAAGCCTCTTGAGGGTTGTTTGTAAGCTCATAATCAGTGAACAGACAGATTGTGTACACAGTGAGAGGATAACCTAAAGAGACAGAAATATTAGTAGTAGAACTAGTAGTATGATGAACCCTATAGTGTTCTAGGAGATTATAATGAATCTACACACCTTTATCAGCTAAAATGTACTCATCAGCATTGAAATGCTCCCCTAAAGACTTCCATACCCTGGACTCTTTGAAGACAGTAGTATCCTGAACATTTCCAGGCCAACCCAAGTCAAATTCTGTGAAGCACTTCCTGTCATCACAGATTGCTTGAAGAACAATCTGAGAGGGGTTTTGTGAGAGAAATGCAAAAAGACAAAAAGACTATTTACTTACTGAATAGAATCTTTTCCTACTGAAATACAAGTTGCCATCTTTCCTAGGTTTTGTAGAAAGTGGGATGAGAGAACTGTCCACCATACCAATACACCCAGGAAAGCCTTCTGCCTGGAAATGTCTCTTCAACTCCAAACAATGTTCACCAGCAGGCCAGGCAAGAAAACAAGACCTCAGCTGGCAAAATGCAGTACAAACACAGTGACAGTACAGAGGTACTGTGCTCTCTGCTACTGAAGCCTGCTCAGTAGCCTTGATGCCTGTTGTACCACTATACTGTAGGAGAAATACAGTGAGTTGCTCCTAGTGAGGCCATTAAGCTTGTTTACTAGTCTTCATAAATACTTCATCATCCTTTATTAGATTGTAGAGAGTCTTGAATGATGTACAATCAACCCTAGAAGAGTTGTGGATTAGAATGTGGTAGCATGCATATGATTCATAACCTTCATACACACCTAAAGAATGCCTTAAATATATATTCTGAGGTACCAAATAACAGATTATTAAGGAAATCTTCAGAGTGGGATGCATTGTATGGACCACAAATGGAAGGACAAGTGTGAAGGAGTAGTCAATAAGCTTTGTGTGCAAGAAGAAGGCCAAGCAGCAAGTCAAATTCAGTCTCATTGTACAATATGCAGAAGATGGATAGAGCCCCCATACTTATAGCATATTTTCGACTGTAATAAGATGACCCAGCCATGTATTAAGGAGAATGGAGAGTATAAGATACAAGAATTTCACTCAATTCATACTCAATGTATGCTCATTACATACTTTCTATGTGATCACATGACTGTGCTTCTTTGTATATATCATGCTTCTCAAGGATTTATGTTGGTTCAAGCTAACAAATAATATATTTCTTTTCAAACTCTGTAGCTTTGCAAGTCCAACAAGTGGGTTTTGTCACTTGTACAGACTTGCACAGATTTCTGCTACTTTTGGTAACTATTAAGGTATGTGTCACTTTGCCAAGCCACCCCAAAATCTTTGTGTTGTCCTGCAACTCCCCCTGCCAATGAATTGAAGACACCTATTGTGTGTCTAGTGTCCTTCTCAAGAATTGGTAACAAAGCTAGAAGGAGCCATGCCCAGTTGCAGAGCTATTTGCTTCAAAACAGGCCTGTTACTGTGTAGTATAAATACAACCTCAATTCCTTGTTCCTACACTCACTTAAGGTAGACAAAACATAAACTCAACTAGCTGTATAATGCATGTGATCTACCCTGAACTGCCTAAATCAGACACAAACTATGACAAGGAAACTTGTTCAACCACAGAGCCAAAATTCACAAAGTAGCACTATAGAATTGTTAGAATTATGCTTTTCTACAGAATGATGTAACAGATTTTCAAAAAAATAAAAAATGACCAAGTTATTTCCAAAAGACTATTAGCCCTCCTCAATTCACTTGCATAGGGGACTTGTGTGGGGGCTGTAGCATGAAGAAGACTGATGCTGCAAGCAGTGCAAGTCCCTCAAGAGTTGAGGATCAGACTTGCAGTAAGGATTGACCATCATTACTTAGGTTGCATACCTCTTAATGTACAGCTATGTAGAAAAAGTGTTTGTCTTTCCTGAAAAGGTAGACAGATTAGTAAGTGATTTTCGTCGATTTATTAGGCAGTTAGAGATGCGTCAAGCCACAAGACACACCTGAGGGACATACTGTAAGGGGCCTAATTAGAGGGTGTACAAGACCCTTGTAGTCCCTCTAATTAGGTACCTTTTGAGCTTTTCTCCCTAACTGTACTTAATACTAGACTTAAATAGTAAAAAAAATTCTAAGTCAAAATAAAATAAAATAAAATAAGTATGCTGAGTGCCCTATATGGCAACTGTGCCCTCCCCACCTGCCACACCTTGAGCTCACTGTCTCATACAGTGAGCACACACTTTCCTCTGTATCTTACTCAATTCTTAACCAAATTTCTTCATTATTCCTTTAAAATTAATGTAAATTTAGTTGGAACTCATTCATAACACAAATACAATGTTAAATGTATCAATTACTTGTGTATTTGTGTACTATTTGATAATAAAAAATACAACAGTTTCCTCTGACTAAGATTTATGATACTCTAAACTCTTAATACTGTAATAATAGTAGAGCTTATATATCTACAGTATATCCAAGAATTGAGTCTGTGTAATGTATACAAAGGAAGTTACACTATGCT
>NW_006760397.1:605879-613240 GCF_000271605.1 Fomitiporia mediterranea MF3/22 | reverse complement strand
AAATACACAAGTAATTGATACATTTAACATTGTATTTGTGTTATGAATGAGTTCCAACTAAATTTACATTAATTTTAAAGGAATAATGAAGAAATTTGGTTAAGAATTGAGTAAGATACAGAGGAAAGTGTGTGCTCACTGTATGAGACAGTGAGCTCAAGGTGTGTGGCAGGTGGGGAGGGCACAGTTGCCATATAGAGCACTCAGCATACTTATTTTATTTTATTTTATTTTGACTTAGAATTTTTTTTACTATTTAAGTCTAGTATTAAGTACAGTTAGGGAGAAAAGCTCAAAAGGTACCTAATTAGAGGGACTACAAGGGTCTTGTACACCCTCTAATTAGGCCCCTTACAGTATGTCCCTCAGGTGACAAGACAAAGGCTTGACGCGTCTCTAACTGCCTAATAAATCGACGAAAATCACTTACTAATCTGTCTACCTTTTCAGGAAAGACAAACACTTTTTCTACATAGCTATAGTAATGTGAATGTCCCAAATAAAGAAACTTAGAGATTCATCTGAGACATGAGTGTTGTTGTAAAGAAAAAAAAATTCAACAGCTTGTCCTCCTCAACTCTCAACCTCTAAGATAGAGCAGAACAGCTCTCAGAATGTTGAACAACTACTTAGCTAACCTTAAACACTAGCTACTTTATTACAAGCATTATAATTACATGTACAAACTCAGGCAGCAACTCACTAGATACAAATTCCTACTAGTTCTACAGTACCCCCTTCTCCTAGTCTAGCCCTAGTTGTCTATACTCTAAGTTCAGAGTTTCTAAACAATGTTAGAGCTTTAGTAGTCCTAAATTTCTACATGTATTAGTAAAACCAAGTACAAACTCTGGCTCACCAACTAGTATCTTCCAACTCTTCCAGCTCTCATCCAACCCTACAATCCTCTACTCTAGCTCTTAAGGTCTCTAAGACAGTAAAAGGCAAAGCTAAAGTAGAGAAGAAGGTAGTGAGTAGGAAAACTAGTAAGAGTGTACACTCAAGAAAAAATGTATAAGCTTCTAGTCATTCTGAGTCTGAAATCAATCTCCTTACTAAGGAGCAAAAAAATGATACAAATACTATTGAAATAAACAAAGTGAAGATTATAGCTACCTAGGATAATGAGTCTAGTATTAAATTAGTAGAATGTATTATAACTCTAGAGTGTTAGACAAAAGTACAAGTGTCTTTGTGTAATTTCTGTCAAGAGGTGAGTTACTCACCTCTCATCTACTTCATATTTTTTGTAGACTTTCTCTGTCTTTGTAAGGTACTATATAAAGTAATACAGTTGTTCTACTCACTCATAGTTTTGTTTCAGATCTCTCAGAACATTCTTCTAGAGTATATAGCTAAACAGTGTCTTAATCAGTAGTACTCTATATTTAGACAGTTTAAGGATACTAGATATTAGTCACTCTATTATTATACTATTAAAATGGTTACTTACTATGTTATTTAGGATAGGAAAAGTATACAGAGGGTAGAGATAAAGATAAGAGTGTGTCAGACCTTTAGACCTTAACTGTACAGTATAAGAAATTTGCTAAGAGACTCATTTATTCTATTATCCTTAGAGTGTAAGTCTTCTAATTCCTTAGGATTATTTTATTTATACATTTGAAGACTTACCTGTCTAATTATTTAGTATAGAGGGCTGAGCTAATATAGACAAGTTTATAGAGTTTAGCTTGTTGTGTAAATTTGAGAATGTTAAAGTAGAAGTCAAGCAGGTTAAAGAAGAAGAAAAGAAAAGAAAGAAAGGGGATACAGTCTCTGAGTTTACTACTATCATGTTAGAGGTAATTTTTTCCTAGTAAGAATGTTAAAAGGAGTCTACTCAGCTTAATACTGAGTGATTTACATATGAAAGAGCTAAGAATGAGAAGGAGGAGGAGTTTTACTGTAAAAGAATACAGTCTAAAGATTGAGCTACAAAGATATAAAAGATACACAATATGGAAGATTTGTGTTACTCAAAACTTGAGTAATACTATCAGATGTAAGACTCAGACAATCTAGTAGAGTAGGACCTAACAGATTGGATTACAGTGTTTTACACAATAATACAAGTAAAATACACATTAATAAGCTTTAAGGAAGTAGAGTTTAGAATGTATTGTTAGATTACAGTATCTTGTATAATAATACAGACAAAAAACACATTAATAAGCTTTAAGGAAGTATAGTTTAGAATGTATTATTAGATTATAGTATCTTATATAATGTTACAGGTAAAAAACACATTAATAAGCTTTAAGGAAGTAGGATTTAGTAGATAAATAGGGTACAAACAAAGTACTATGTAATAACAATAGAAATAGAACATACATTCACCAATCTGAAAGACAACACAGTTATAGCTTGTTACATTAAGGAGCTTTAAGGAATTATATTACTTAGTGCCTGAGTATATTACTTAGTGTCTGAAATCCATTCATATACTTTATAAAACACTTACAGTAATGTAATCTAGTATAATAGAGGTGTCTATCTACTATTTGATTGATTCTCTCCTTACATTAACAAGTCCTTTGTCTAGAACCTTAATTTCTTAAGTAAATACATTAGGATCCTCCTTACTATTATAATCTAAAATGTTAGTAGGATTATTATTAATATTAATAAGAATATTGTGTACAACCAAAAGAGCTTTAATAGTTATGTAAATAACATTAATATTAGTGCTTAGAAGGTACTGAAGGGAAGGAAAACAGTCTTTGAGTATACTAAAAGTATGCTTAATAGTAATACAACAGTGTGAGAGGGTGAAATTAAAGTAGTAGTAGTAGTAAGCCTCTTCTGAGTCATTTGTAAGGTCACTTTCAGTAAAAGGGTGTACAGTGAATTGAGTGAGAGGATATCCTGTCAATACAGTAATGTAAGAATGTAAGGTACTATACATTAAGATATAAAGTCAAAAAGGCTCACCTTTATTAGTTAAAAGAAATTCCTCCTTTAAGAAATGGTCTTCTTTAAATTACTAGATACAAGAGTCACAAAACACAGTAGTATCCTGTACATTTCCAGGCCACCCTAAGTTATAGTAGGTAAAGTGTTTTTTATCATTGTATATTCCCTGTAGAGTAACCTTTATAATTCTATATAATAGAATTAAGTATTATAAGACAGGAAAAGAGTGAAAAAACTTACAGTATAAAACTTCTTCCTACAGAAGTACTAAAACCCATCCTTTCTTAGCTTTGTAGTAAGAGGGATGAGGGATCCATCTAGTATACTAATACATTTATGGAAATCTTGATTCTGTATCCTAATCTTTAGTACTTAACATTACTCTCCTTCTGGCCAGGTGATAAAACAAGGATAGAGCTGGCAGAAAGTAGTAGTAACTCTTAAACAATACAAGTATACTATACTCTCCACAATTAATACTATCTTAGCAACCTTAATACATGTTGAGGATCTATTACATATAAGGAAGACAGTAAGCTATATCTAAGGTAGTACTTGTACCCTATACATTAGAACATACATATAATTTCAACTATAGAATAAGACATGTATGGACTTGCTTTGTACTAGTAATTATAAACACTTTATCATTCTTAATAAGATCAGTTAAGACCTTGAATGACTTGCAGCTGACTCTAAAAGATGTATGATGGATCAGAGAGTATAGTAGTATACATATGATTCATAACTTTGAAATTTACCTGAAGAACAATTTAAAAATCAAATCCAATGTGTTATATAGTAAGTTATTTAGAAAATCTTCTAAATAGAATGTATCATATAGTCTACAGTCTGAAAGACAAGCTTAAAGTAGTAAGTAATGAGCTTTGTATGTAAGAAACATACTTATAAGTAAATCTTTGTCTGTTTTAGTGTATAAAGTCTAGTATAAAGTAAAAGATCCAATGTTTAATATATTTGTCATACTATTATACACTAACAGGACTATTATAGAAGGAGAATAGAGAGTGTAAGATATGATAAAATGTGTATTTTGCACTTATTTCATACTTGTGCTTACTCTATTGAAACAATCAGTATCATACTAAGAACTGTACATTATATACAGACAATTACAGTAATCAATTCCAAACATTTACATAACTCACAGAAGTGTATTCTGAGAACACCCAACTATTCTGTATCACAAGTGTTTGTAAACAGAACTGTAAATGTGCACAGTCTCAGAATTGGCATACACACACTGTTTACCTTACAGGACATACAGATCACATACTTATTACAGGCTTAGAACACAAGTTGTATTATAGTAAGTAGCTCAGCAAACTATTACATTATCATTGCCTGGATCAAAGTACTGTAATCTTCTAATTAGATAGGACATTAGGGCAATCAAAGTGATGATCTCAGGAGACAGCTAGAAATCTCAGAACTCTCTACACTTTGTCTACACTAATCAGTTGGTAACAGTATGAGAACCTTCTACTTCTTTCAATGTAAATCTTACTTTTCCTTTTGTGTAACATTTCCTGTAGTCAGAATACAGACTACTTAAATTTTCTTCATACATTTTCACCCCTATTTTCTTACAACCTCTAG
Organism: Fomitiporia mediterranea MF3/22; assembly: GCF_000271605.1. Lineage (NCBI taxonomy): Eukaryota > Fungi > Basidiomycota > Agaricomycetes > Hymenochaetales > Hymenochaetaceae > Fomitiporia > Fomitiporia mediterranea. The sequence goes on along the minus strand of NW_006760397.1, from coordinate 608,704 downwards.
CAAAAGATTCTCTTATTTGTTCTTGTATATTTTGTTATTTTTTCTTTTGTTCAGTCATAACATTTCCCTGTTAGTATTATACTTTTTTCAGAACTCAGAAAACTATAAATACAGCTACTCATGTACTAGATACAGGGGGGAATTCAGATAGTTTACTCATTGATTTAGCTCTTGTCATTTGTCTCAAAGTCCTCTAGTGTAAGGTATAGTCTTAGTCTTTATTGTTTCTGTATCAGTTTGTTTGTTGTGTACTTTACAAGTATACATTCTGTTATTCATGTCTCTCTTCCAAGGTTACAACTGTGCTAGAAGAACTCACACCTGTTCAGAACCACTCTAGTCTTATAAGACTTGTAGTTTAGCTCCCTCTTAAACTTAATGAATCACCTGTGTTCTTCTCTTAGACACTTTACAGGAGTTTCATCTAGAGCTTACTGTGAGGAGGGTTTCTATAGTTAAACAACACAAGTTCTAACAGTTCTCAGCATCCTAAACAGGTTTCTCAGACACTAGCCTGTAGCCTTAGGTCAACACAGTCACAGTCAGTACTAGTACCTGTATTGAGCAGAACACACAGATCTGCTAGAATCCAATTGTACTACAAAACTTCTAACAGTCTGACTACTAGAAGTACTATTATAAGATGATTAGTTTATTAATAGACACACCTCACCCCTTGTCTATGTGTGCCCCCCTTAAGTTTTCCCTCTCAACAGGTTATAAGCCTTAAGCTCCCTACATACATGTATCCACTATACACTTTAAACCCTTTACTTACATACATTTGCACACATTTGTATTATGGTTCCCTCATGTATGAATACACACTGTAAACTAGCTAATGTACCTAAATACTTCAGTCAAAACATTACAATGCTTAAGACCAAAGTGAATTATAAGATGTGGCACTACTGTATTGTTTCTAGTGTTGCAGCTATGTGCTTCAAACACTTACTAAAGGATGAACCACAGAACAAAGCCAAGAGGGAGATAGCTAAGGCCATTCATACATACATAGTTAATAACATTACTAATACAATATTGGCAAACTATATGCACTTTGATACATCTATCCCTCAGTTAATGAAAGTGCTTGAAGAATGCTTCAACCCTTAGACAGTATGTAAAAAGGCTATTAACAAATCAGTACTGTTTATTTGTAGAGACTATGTAAAACATTTTGGATGTACATTAGACAGACTTGAGGAAGCATACACAACTCTGTCTACTAATAGTGATCCACCATGCAACTCTACATACAAAGCAGCAATATTGCTTGCTACTCCTGAGTAATATACACATGTAGTAAATACAATAATACAATCTACTAATGCTCAAAACGAAGGCAAACCAGTTGATGAACATAAGAAAGTTGAACTGAAGCAACTAATCCTTACATTGTAGAACACCTACAACAATTACTATGCTAAACAAGTACAAGATTCTAATGATTGGACAAAGAATAATGTACACACTAATACAATGTATAAAGCTAATAAGCAGAGGAAATTCAATTCACCAAATCTGTTCAATCTGACAAAAGCAAAATGTTTCAATTGTGGAAAAACAGAACATTTCTCTAAGGAATGCTACAAACCTCCTACTGAAGCTACAAAGCTTGCCCACACCAAACATCAAGCTAACATTATGTAGAAAACAAACCAAACTGTGGAAAACACAACAAACACATTTATTATTGAAAACCTAAACAAAAACAACATTGAATTAAAGGAAGGTAATGTTGAAATGAACAATAATGCCTACACTCTTATTCCAAGCAACCAGGACAAACAATTCAAACAATATGCTTCCTGGGTATGTACCAACATATTTACAAATACAATCATAGCTAACAAGAAATCCTATACACAAACAATGGATTTACTCGATTCTAGTACATCAATACATACTACTCCTTATCTATTTCAATTAACAGATGTACACAACATAACTCCTACAATCATAACTATTGCAAATAGATCAACAATGACTCTTAATCGAGCTGGATCTATACATATCAAAATCCTGAAGAATATACAAGAAAGAAGTGTCATAACATTACAAAACGTCTATTACTATCTACAAATGAACTTTTCCCTCATAAGTCAAGCACTACTATGTAGGGAAGGTTATTCTTTTATGTTTACAAACAATAATTGTACTATAACATTACTATGTAACAAATACATCAGACATATACAATTGAGAAATAACTTGTATATTTTGTACAATAATCATTTGTTAAAAACAATGAACAAACTATCTATTTATGATATACATAAACACCTTAGACATATAAGTTACAATTATATTAAATGATTATTAAAGGCACAACCAAGTGTACTATCAACTAAAATAATGAACTATGAAGAAAAAGAATGTATTGAATGTATAAAAGCAAATATTGAACACACACCAATACTAAAACTACATCAATCTCCTCTTGCAAATCAATTTGGAGATCTTATTCATATTGATATCATTGGTCCTATTGAACTGCACACATATAAGAACATACACTACTTATTAACAATTGTAGACAATTCTACTTGTTGGTACATAATGCTCAAATTACAAACAAAATCTGATACATATATGTAATACATACAATGGACAACCAAAATATTTACACAGTATGGAGTTAAAATAAAACTTTTACAAAGTGATAACAATACTGTATTCCTTAGTAAAGATTTCCAACAATATTTAGATTCACAAGGAACAAAACAAAGATTAACAGTACATCATACTCTACAACAGAACAGATAGTGGAACAAACTCATAAAACTATATTTAGAGGTGTAAGAGCATATCTAACATCTACT
>NW_006760397.1:572336-605185 GCF_000271605.1 Fomitiporia mediterranea MF3/22 | reverse complement strand
GTAATGAAAATCCTACAAAAATACAACAGTAAGGTATTATTGCTTGTTGGATAGGATTAGACAATGAAAGTAAAGGCTATAAAACTTGGTACAATAATAAAATCACCATCGAACAAAATATTCAATTTCTTGAAGGTAAACCTCCTCAAATTGAAGGGGAGAAAATAGACAATACAAACAACAATACAAACAAGCATTTAATAATTAAAAATAATGAAACAGACAATAGAATAACAAGAACAGACAACAATGATACAGACAACACTGATCCTAATAAAAAAGGAAAAGCAGTAGAACCAACAGACTTAACAGACAACAAAGTTAAATTAACCAAAAAAGAAGTAGAACCTAAACTACATTGATTGGAACAGAAACAGAAACTGACAGAATGTACTATCAAGCTTGAACAATGTATGGAGAATAAACACATAACAAAACACATGTATGCACTTAGCAAAACGGATGAAGATAATATTGCTATTCATTTAACAGAATTTAATACTAAAATAAGTAAAATACAATTGGATCCAACTTCATTTTATGAAGCAATCTAATGTCTGGATTGTGATTCATGGATTACAGCTATGAAAGACAAAATAAAACAATTAGAAAATCATAATACATGGGAAATCACAAATCCACACAATAATATTAACATTATCAGAACACAATTTGTCTATAAAATAAAGCAATACACTGAGAATAGTATAGAAAAATACAAAGCACAATTAGTAGTTTAAGGAAACTATCAGATTGACAGTCTTGACTATCATACAGATGATTTATTTGCTCCTACTGTTAGACTATCTACAGTGTGATTAATATTAGTATGGGCAGTATCTAATAATTATGAAATACATTAGATAGATATAAAATCAGTATATCTGTATAGACAATTGACAGAAGACAAAGAAATATATGTTAAACCTCCTTCAGGTAACTTAATAGATGGATTACAGAATGGACAAATATTATGATTACAAAAAGCACTATACAGATTAAAACAAGCTGGTAGAAGATGGTATAAAATGCTATCTAATATACTACTTAAATACAGATTAACAAAATCCAAACATGATAATACTGTATTCTTTGCAAAGAAGAAAGAAATAACTGTAGCCATATTATTTGTACATGTCAACAATATTACTATTGTAGTAATGAATAATAATACTATTGTAATGATAAAACAATCTATTGTACATCATTTACAATATACAGACAGTAGCAAATTACACTGACTACTTGGTATAGAGATTCAACACAACAGAGAGTATAGATTCATCAGGATGTGTCAGACACATTATATTAATAGTATAATAGAATGTTACAAACTTACAAACGAACAAAGTGTACAAACACCCATGTAACCCAGTACACAATTAAAAACAGTATTACAAACTGATAACAATAAAGAACAAATGTCTGATATACTATACATAAACATGGTTGGTGTACTTAGATACATTACAGACTGTACACAGCCAGATATAGCATTTGCAACAAATCAGTTAGCTAAATACCTCAATGACCCTGGTATGGAGCATTATCTGGCACTTAAACATTGTTACATGTACTTAAAAACTATGAACAATGTCTGGCTCCAACTCAGTAGTACAAATCAATCAATATTGAACAGATATACAGACACAGACAGTATGATGTAAGAAGGGCATTGTGCAATATCAGGATATACATTTTACTTGAGTAATTCATTAGTTTTGTGGTCAAGTAAAAGACAAACACTGGTGGCAAATTCAACGTATGAAGCTGAATTAATAGCTCTTGTAAGAGGAACACAAGAAGCAATTGTACTTACTCATTTAGCTGAAGAGATTCTGCAGGTCTCTAATGCACCAATTAATATCTATTGTAATAACAATGCTGTTATACAAACAGTTACATTGGACAAACTCAAATATTCGGAACGAACAAAGCATTTAGATTATAAGAAAGATTTTATTAAATGCTACATTGAGTTAGAGTACATAAATGCAAAATACATACGGACAAACAATCAATGAGCAGATATATTAACTAAAGCACTACATGTACCACAAGTCAAACATCTTACCAGTTTACTCGGACTAGTAAGAGTTTGAAGGGGAGTATTATGAGATGATTAGTTTATCAATGGATGAACCACAAGACAATGACTTCATAATGTCTCAGTTAGAATACATACAATATAAGGATGAGAGACACTGAGCAGTCAATCATCACCTCACCCCTTGTCTATGTGTGCCCCCCTTAAGTTTTCCCTCTCAACAAGTACAGAATCTAATATTACAGAGACCTTAGGAATACTATCAGAACAGTAGAGTGTACAAGTCAGTAATAAAGAGGAGGAAGAAGAAGACCTTGTAACATTATTACTCAATCCTCAAGTAAGTAGTCTCTGAATTTGTAACAAACTGCTACATTTCATGTTCTCAGAATTGTGTACAAGTTTGCCAGTAACCCTACAACATTCTCAAACTGTACTAACATCACAACCAACCATAACTAGAACACTGTGTTGTAGAAGAGCACAGTTGTCTCTACAGGAAACAGAGACAGTCTAGTAGCCAGTATTATTACTCTCACTAGCAACCAGCTTATTATTAACAACACAGCTCCAGTTACAGTAACAACAACTTGTAAGTAATGTGTAACTACTTTAGCAACTATAAGTAAACACACGAATTCTATCACTACCAAGACCAGCAGTACAGCTAATGGCTACATTGAACATTCTGAAACTGTCTCATTGTAGAGTGTGTAATGTACTGTCCTTTGACAGAACCAAGCCTTAAGAGTTGTAGAGGTATTTTGTGAATGTGGAAAGTCTTACAAACAAATGTAACATAGCTAGAGTAGATATTATTCCACTCATAATAAAGTACATACCTGTAGAAGTGGAGGATTTGTAGGATAATACAGATAAGGTGTCTTAGGATACATTCAAGAGGGAAGTAATTGTATATTACTTAAGCCTTAAGACAGGAGTACAATATACTAGAAGTGACCTGGATACTGTAGTGTAGAAGTGGGCAGAGAGAGGAATTACAAATAGGGACAATTTGGGAACATATTACTAAGAGTTTACACTCATAGCAACCTACTTGACAACTAACAATAAGCTGTTGCTGGAGGAATCTTACTGTGTTTTTCTGTGTGTATTCTATAGAGTAATTGTAGAGAAACTGACACAGAAGTTAGAAATCAAGTATCTAGACTATAAGGACAGACTTGTGTACAATATTGTACAGGTTGTAACTGTAGCAGGGTTGATTCTTAGAGGATCTACACTCACAGTAGTTAGTAGAGCAGATATACTTACAAGTCAGCCTGTAATTCTGGTCAAGCAGGAGGAAGTTAATTTGACAAGTGTTGTAGAGGCACTTTAGAGTCTACAATTGTAAGTAGAGTTGATAAAGTAAGGCCCTAGATTAGTAGGAGGAGGATATAGTAGAGGTTCAGGTGGAGAATCAGGAAGCAGAAGTTGTGTGTTTTGTAAAGAATCCAAACATTTTATACACAGTTACTTAAAAGTGTTAGAATACATTACAAATAGGAAGTGTGTATAGAGCTCAGATAATAAGATTGTTATAGCTAACAGAAACACTATTTCTAGGATAGGGCAGACCTTGAAGGAAAAAGTTGATAGTTACTTTCTATTGTTACAAATACACTCTGTTAGTTTTGTACAGACTGTACTAGTTGTAGTACACAGTTTAGTAGCACTTATACTAATTATAATGGTAGAGATTGATAAAGAAGAAGAGGAGGAGGTAGAGAACCTTACAGAGCTTGAAAGGCTTGAAGTAATACTAGGAGAAGCCTGTAAGAAGGTTATAGAACAACCAAAAGTAAAGGATGTGAAAGGGAAGGGAAAGTAAGAGTGTGAATATAAAGTAGTAAAGCCTACAGATGTTAGACCAACACTAGCAAGTACACAGTAAGACAGAACTGGAACAAAGGAGCACTTGTACTACTATATTATACTAATTAAGGACTCAGAAATAGTTGGAAGAGTTTTAGATTACAGCTTAGACTAGGAAGTGTGTATTACATAGTAAGAGTTACTTACAATATCTCTAGAGCTTTAGAAGAAGACTTACAATTTAGTTACATTAAGGTGCTGAACAGACAGAAACACTATGTTCTATAGTAGAGAACTGTCTGTTACAGGATTGAACCTTTGTGTACTATAATAGTATTATAATACATTAGTAGAAGTTAACCATTTACTTCTACTCTGTATGCTTAAGACAATAGTAGACAGAAAGATTAAGGTAGATTATATACTAGACCAGGGTTTAAGCATAAATATAGTTTGAACTGATGTATAGAAAGTATTAAAGATTCTGTTGGATTATAATATAGCTGTTACACTCAAAACAGTAGACACAGGTCAGGGATTAACTGTAGAACAGATTCTGAGGTTGTAACTCTCTATAAGAATGCTTCATGTAGATATTACAGTACAAGTTGTACAGAAGGCTCTGTTCAGGATATTACTAGGTAGACTGTTCTTTATGACTATAGAATGTAAAACAAAAGATTTTGCAAACAGGGAGCAGTATGTAATGCTTTAGGACCTGAATAATCTGTCAAGGAGATGGTCTCTGTCCACCAGAGTGAGGGCACTATAATACAAGCTGGAGACAGATTTTTGAGAAGTGTTAAGGAATTAGAAACACTACAATTCTAGAAAGATACACATATGACAAGCAGGTTAGGAATGAACAAGCAGAAGAGTAATAGTAAAGTGATGATTCTATACAGAGGAAGTGGCAAAGGATGTAGAGGAAATACAAGACAGGATTACAGTCAGGAATCACAAGTTACAGAATCATAGTTGATAGAGGCAGTAGAATTGTAGAAGTCAGTAATTCTTAATACACTGAATAACAAACTCAACATGGTTTTGTAAGCTTACAAGAAAGTTGCAAATAAGGTGTGCTCTATACTTAGAGTACTTCTGGAGGAGTTCTGTATAGTCAGATAACAGTACTCTAATCTCCTAGCTAGGATACTTATATTACTAAGGAAACTACAGCCCTTTGTACCTACTAGACAACTTACAGAAGAATGGATACAAGTAATTAGAGAATTACAATCAGGATTCCTATGGCTAGAAGAATGGAAGCTTACAGAGAACCTATTAATACTATAGTCAGAAGTGTTTGTGTGGACAGAAGAGGAGTAAGGAATATTAGACCCTATGTATTTTGATTCTATCCAAATTCTAACCATTAAGCATGTTCTGTGAGTAGAGAAAAGTATTCTGATTGTATACAGAATTGAGAAGATAGTGATTGAGTTGTTGAAGGAGAAGTTGTATAACAGAGCAATTGAGCCATCAAATTCCTTATATTAATTGTAGTAGTTTTGTGTTATAAAGAAAGACAGAGTATCCTTACAATTTATTATTAATTTGCAGAGGCTAAACATAGTTACAATAAAGGACACAGCTGTTCTGTCAAACATGAAACTAATTGTGGAAAGCTGTAGAGGTTGTACATACTATATGTAACTTGATTTGTATATTGTGTTTGATTAGAGGAGTTTGGATAAGTAGTCTAGAGATCTGACAACTTTCTAGACACCTCTAGGGATGTTTTGCTTGACAGTGTTACTAATGGATTATACTAACTTAGTACAGATCCTGTATAATGACTTAGTGTTTATTCTTTGTAATGAGATTCTGAATGTTATAAACCTATACACAGACAATGTTCTAGTAATTAGACCCTACTCAAGATATGAGAAAGCAGACAGAACAGAGGAAACACTTTCTAAGAATGAGGGAATACAGAAGTTTGTATACAAGTATCTGATGAATGTAAATCGGATTTTGCAGAGAGTAAAAGCTGTAGGAGGGATGCTTTCTAGGAAGAAGATGATACTTTGTGACAAATCTACAATATTTGTTAGGTATAAGCTAACATACTTAGAGAGAGAGGCTGAAGAATTGTAAATACAGAAGGTTAGAGATTGGCTGCCTTGTAAGAGTGTTACAGAAGTCAGGGGATTTCTCAGAACAGTAGGAGTGCTTTGTGTTTTCATTCAGAATTACACAAAGCTAGTGTAACTACTCAATTGACTCACACAAAAGAACTTAATATTCATTTAGAATAAGGAAGTACAGGCATTTATAAACACACTCAAGGAAGCAGTTTTACATTACTCTACATTAATACTAATTGACTACAAGTCAGAGTATCTAGTAATCTTAGCTGTAGATTTGTCTATCATTAGAGTAGGATAGTATATTAGTTAGGAGCACTTGGATTACAAACAGAGAATAAATCAATTTGGACTGATTAACTGGAACACAACCTAGGCACAATATTTGCAAGTAAAAATAGAGCTGTTCAGACTGTATTACACACTTTACACATTATACATATATCTTATAAGAGTCAGGAAACTAATTGTAGAAATGGATGCTTCATACATAAAAGGAATGATTAATAAGCCTGACCTACAACCTAATACTACAATCAATTACTAGATAGCTAGTATTTTACTATTTGATTTCAAGTTCTGTCACATTCCTACATCAGACTTTAAGTGTACAGACAGATTATTATAATACTGAGTAGCACCTGAAGACCCCCTGACAATAAGACTTATAAGGACTAGATAGATGAGTCATACAGATTTTACACAGTAGAAATAGAATTAACACAACACAGACATTAGTCAGAGATTTACAAGTCTACAGAACATAAAGCTTTGTTAGTTGAGTATAAAGACATACAGTCCCAGGTTTCAAATGTAATGTACTAGGAGACACACAACAATATTATTAACAAATCATTCTAAGTAAACAAGGATACAACACAGGCAACACGTTCCAGAAGACTACAACATAGATTAATCCTGGAAGTTGTTATTCTGAAATGGAACTAGAATTGAATATGTTAAGATAGACCAGAACAACCCAATCCAGAGTGTGGAAGAGTAGAAGTTGAAGCAGATGAAGGATAGTAGGAACAGGGAACTGGAGGAGAGTCTTACAGAGTTGTACAAACTGAGGAGGTAGAAGGGAGGGATGACAAAGTAGAAGGTAACAATCTAGGGCTAATAGGGGTTGTGTACAGTATTCATAGTAATGAGACTAAGGGTTAGAATGTAACAGTAGAATGATTCCTACAATTACTGTAAGGAAACTCACTGTTCCTCACAAGAGAATTCTAATTGCCCTTAGTTCACTCAACTACTGACTAGGATAACCTAGTACTTGAGTAAGGGGTCAGGGGGAAAGAATCCCCTTTACCTAGTAGTCAATACTGTCTTTTATAAGAGTATACATTATAACCTCTAAGGTTACACACATGACTTTAGTTAAGTATATAAAGGGCTATTTGTAGACACTTAGAGATTATCTTTGTACTTGCTCCTATACTTAGGTTGACCTCTTATTAATCTCAGGTCTTTGCCTGTTCTGTGTTCTTGAGTAAGGCTCTAGCCTTTATACTTTTTTTTAAACATTGTAAAATTTGAGGATTACCTCTTATTCACTACCTTTCACTTGTGCCACCAGATTGTCAGCCTCCCTCTAGCTTCCCCCCACACATCCACTATCTACTACACATCTACAGTACTCTACAGTGAGACCCTAGTTAATTATGAGTGTTACAAATGTTATACAGATATCCTGTTCTCTCTCTTAAGCTTATAAGGAGATTATTACTACCTGCTAGCCAACCTTCAATCTCCTAACAGACCCTCATTAGAGGTCCTGGGCTTCTAGGAGAATGTACTATAAAGATTACATATAGTTGTGCTAGAGTGAGACACATTGTGTATTATTGTGAGTCTGGTCAGCTGTCTACAATTAAGGTTCTACTACTCAAGAATATACTTTACTGTACTACTTTAAGTAGATTATCTACAGACTTGCTCTTACTCATAACCTTTCTGCCACTCATCACAATCTCAAACTAGTGTCTAGAAACAAGCTGTAGAAGCCCCTACTATCCTATTCCTGAAATTGTTCAAAGAGAACACTATCTTAGTACTACTACTAAGATTAGGAGCTACTATACAATTACTCTACCAGAACACTATTGAGAAACAAGCTGTAGAAGGACCTACTGTCCTAGTCCTGAAATTGTGTAAGGAAGTACTATCTTAATACTACTACTAATATCTGGAACTGTAGTATAATTCTCTTCAGGAGCTGTAGGTTCTACACTAACAGATACTGTCTACTTTTAGTATAATAGACATTATAATTAAGCTGTCAACTACAGTGTATTTATTGTATGCTTGTTGTACCTACTACAATGTGTATCTCTCTATTGTTAAAGTGTTTATTAAGACTGTCTATTCCTTACTATACTATCTCTTACTCTGTTACTGTCTAGTGTCTACTATTATTGTCTACTGTCTACTAAGAGTATAAAGTCCTTTTCCCTTCCCTTCCTGTTTCCTAGAGTATAAAGCCCCTTTTCTAGTTATAGACCTAGTTAGGGTACCAAGCCCCTACTAGTGTCAATTCCAGTCCTAAATATATAAGGCCTCTACTAGTGTCACCTCCTGTTTCTTAGAGTATAAAGTCTCTTTTCTAGTCATAAACCTAGTTAGAGTACTAAGCCCCTACTAGTGTCAATCCTAGTCCTGGACATCTAGGGCCTCTACTAGTATCACCTCCAGTCCTAGACCTAGCTAGAGTATTAAGCCCCTACTAGTGTTATTCCTAGTTACAGACCTAGCTAGGAATTATACTCTACTAGTATTATCTAGTCCTTTCCTGTCCTGTCCTGTCCTGTCCTGTCCTGTTCTGTCCTGTCCTGTCCTGTCCTGTCCTGTCCTGTCCTGTTCTGTCCTGTCCTGTCCTGTCCTGTCCTGTCCTGTCCTGTCCTGTCCTGTCCTGTCCTGTCCTGTCCTGTCCTGTCCTGTCCTGTCCTGTCCTGTCCTGTCCTGTCCTGTCCTGTCCTGTCCCTCTTTGTCCTTCTAGTATGAATGGACCCTCTATTACCTCTACATACTCTGTTTTACTCACACACTACCTGTACTCTCATTACTCTCAGAATTAGTATATTAATTTCATCAACCTGGTCCTTCTACTCCTCCTAACACTAACACATGCTTGAGAATGGTTGTTCACTTCTCAACTATGTGTTTTGATCATTTTTTTCCTCCCTCATACAGTAAGTACTAGTATAACTGAAGAGTTGTCAAGTTCTCTTTATTATGTACTCTAACTTATATACTCCTTTTTGCTCACACTACTAAACAACTCCTATCACCTCTAACACCCAGCTTACTGTTAGTCAACCAAGACCTTCTCAGTTGTCTTCTCCTTATCTGTAGTAATACTATACTTACTAGACCTGTTAGGTATTATTCACACATTCCTTATAGTACTGTTTAACACCTTGACTATGTGTTTTAGTCAATGTCTCAGTTGTCTTCTCCTTATCTGTAGTAATACTGTGCTCACTACTTACTAGACCTGTTAGGTATCATTTACACATTCCTAGTAGTACAGTTTCACATCTTGACTATGTGTACTCCTTGTCCCTGTCCTTGTCTCTGTGTGTTTTCATTAATGAGTCAAAGTCTTCTTAAACTTGTGACTGTGTGTTCCTTGTCTTCTGTCCTTACCCTTTTGTATTTCCCCTCCCCTCCTTACTATAATCTTCCATTTTACCTCCCCCCCCTTTACTATATCCTTTCCTTTGCCTCTCCATTAATTACTTCCCTACCCCCTCCTTTTATTTCTTTAGAGTAGGGAAGAGTGTAACCTCTAAGGTTACACATGTGACTTTAGTTAAGTATATAAAGGGCTATTTGTAAACACTTAGAGATTATCTTTGTACTTACTCCTGTACTTAGGTCAACCTCTCATCAATCCCAGGTCTTTGCCTGTTCTGTGTTCTTGAGTAAGGCTCTAGCCTTTACATACATGTGTAGATACATGAGGAGGAAGTGTAACTAACTATAATGAGAATATATGTGCTTGTAGGTCATACTGTACAATGATCTGACACAATCAGCAATGTAGTAATAATAAAATACAAACCAGTAAATCAAACCCTTACACTTGCCCTCTAGCATTTAGTCCTAAATGCTAAAAATCAGTAAAAAAGGCAGAAAACTTACTTAAAAGTAACAGTTAGTAATAAGTAAATAATAAAATACCTTGCCTATGTGTATGGGAAACATTGTTGTAATATAGTACTGCCTCTCTAAAGTGATCTGAAGTCAATCTGGTGAGTATTGAGACAGTAGTAGTGTTCTGGACAGTAGGTAACATGGTTCCAAACTATGTAAAGCTAGATAAAACATTAATAGAATTAAACATAGTCCATATTACTGTATAGTCAATTAGTAGGAAAGTTGCCTCTTGATTGTTGCTATCAATACAACACTTTTTGAAGAGAATCAGTAGAGTTTCTAGGGAGATATAGTGTTTTGGCTCTTGAGTATTCTGAGACACACAGTGTAGATCAATATGTACAGAAGTGGAAATTCCAGCAGTGTAGTAATTACAAATATTCTCTTCTCCTGTGTCTTTGGGAAGTGTAAAGGTAAATCCCTGATCAACAAAGCTATAGCCTTCTTCCTCAATAGAATGTATTAGTGTTACTACTTCTAGCTGTCCTTGTGTGTTTTCTTGTTCCTGTAGAATAGTAATGTAATAACATGTAGTAGAGATGTATTCCAAAATTCCTCTACTATGTCCTTGATTTTTCCAATAGACTAGTTCCTACAAATGTAATGCCTTGTACTTGTATTGGTAGAATATCTCCAAATGTGTACTCTTTTACATGTAATAACCAACTGTGATACAAAACTGGATATCCTGTTAAGCCTGATGTCTGAATACTAATTGTAGAGTGTAATGTAGAGTGTAATATTTGTCCTTAAATGAAAATATTGTCTTGATTTGTAATGTATGAGCCTAATATTACTAGATATGTGTGTATATGTACAGTATCTCTGTGTACAATGAATGTCCTACTGTGTTCTTATACTGTTTCCTTGTGTCTCAACTTGTTTGTGTCTTTGTAAGTTGATTGATTCGATTCCTGAATTGTCCAAGTATACTTTCACTGTCTCATAGTGTGATGTTCTATCACAATGTGTTCAAGTAGTATTCTCTACTTTCCTGAGTGTCATAACTGTCTGTATACTGTGTTGTTCTATGTATGTCTCAATGAAAAGTCCTGTCTGTATGTACAGTAGTACTGCCTGAAGTCCTGAGTGTATGCTACCAATTCTCTGTTCATTTAGCAAATCCATGTGTGAATCAATATGTACTAGTATTGACTTTCTGTCTTTCTGTGTACTTGTCCTTGTACTGATGTATTCTTTCCTTGTGTACCTATCATGTGTCCTGTTTCCTGTAGTACTGATACTGTCTGGTCCTGTAAAGTCCTTTGTAAAATTGTTTTGTAGTATCTCAAGTAAGAAAAATGTGTGTTCAAACATGTAGGTTGTATACTCAAAGAGTGTGTATACAATGTAATGTGTGTGCCTCTTGCCCTCTCATTGAAATATGACTTCATTTTTAGTGTAAAACGTCTGGTACTATTCTAGAACATGTCTGTAGTGTCTGGAGAGGTCTTCTGTATGATTTTGTACTTCAAACTGATTGTAACTACTCATTCCTAGAGTAGATTGAACTGTATCATTGTCTAATAGATGTCCTAGAGTGTCCTGATACTTATTCTAAAGTAGTATCATCTTATCCTTAATGTATATACACTTTGCCTTGCTCAATGTGCTAATGTCTGTCTTCTAATACATGATGTAGCCTTCTAACTTAATAGAATACCTGTGTGAATTGTTTGGATTGAAATATTTCTTAGTATCCAAGAGTAGTTGTAGTTTATAGTCTAGTAATGCTTGATAGATTGTTCTACTTGCACAGTTTACTATTTACATTACCTTGTAAACTATAATACTATCTGGCTAGTTGTATTCTGATCTTCTAACATTCTCAGGTCCTTTCCTAATGTCCTAGTATGCATTCTTGTTGTCTGTAAACAGTCTGTATTTCTTAAGAGCATTGTTTCAATTTGTGGCTCTAAGAATTAGTAGTAGTGTCTCTAAAGTGTTTATGTATACATTACCTTGTGTCTGTAGTGTCTTAGATTCCTTGAAACAATGGTTGTATGTGTGTTTCCTAGTCCTTTCCATGTACCATACATATCTGTAGTCTTGTAGAATCCTTTCTACACTGTATGCCTGTGCTTTTGAGTGTAAAATGTTATTGTATACATTATACAATCATTTATCTCAATGTTTAGACTTCCTGTAATGTTTATTCCTGTACTGAATGCCTGTAGTACAATGCCTAAGTGCTGTAGTCTTATAGAGTCTTGAATATACTGAATTTGCCCTTTCAAATGTGTAGTTTGCCTGCCTGAACTTGTGTTCTGTTGTGGAACTCTCTTGTTCTGTTACTAAATCCTTAGTATTGCCTTTACAAAGTATCCAAATTGATAAAACATGTATATTGCTACTAGATATGTAAGAATCTGTCTCATAGTCTGTAATTGACTCCAATTCTATGTAGTTCTTACTGTCCAAGTTGTCTGCTAACTTATCTAAAGCAGTATAACCAATACTAACATTACTAGATAATAAACTATTATCCTGTGTATTGTTCAATCTGATTGTATTGTGAGTAGGACAATTCCTGGCTAAATAATCATCTTGTTTGTAAATGAAACATAGTCCTTTTACTCTCATTTCATCCAATTTTGATTGGGAATAATGTTTAAAACCTGTAGCATATGTTTTGTGATTGTTTCCTGTCTTGCTTTCATACTAGTCATTGTTCCTTGATGGATAATACAATTGCCTGGCCTTTCCTTTAGTGTTTACACTGCTTGTATGTGTAGTATCCTGACTAGAGTCACTATAGTCTGAATCATTGCTTTCACTATCCTGTAGAGTGAATTGATTGTTTCCTGAATTATTAGAACTGTCTGTATACAAATAATCACTTTGAGAATCATTACTGTGTCCTTACAGATTGAAATGTTGTCTAGAATCTATGTACCAGTTGATTCTTATGGATTCATTTGCTTTTTTAATACTTTCAAGCCTATCTTTTAACAAGCATAGCAGGAGTGCCCCAAGTACTCTCTCTTATTGAGACATCAAGCAAGTATCTACCTTATATACTACATAGTGAAGTCTGATAATCTGAGACATTCCAAGTGCAGTAATTCTATATAAGGCAATTGGGGATTTCCTAATCCAGAGTGCAATCTAATACTCCCCTTCAAGCATTAATTAAGAACTAAGACTGTATGCCTAATAGTTTGTTTAGATGCTTGATCTATAGGATGTGGAGAGCCTTTGTAAGGATGTCTGCTAATTGGTTCTGTGATTGTACATAGCATACATTAATGTATTCGTTTTGAATGTAACATTGTACAAAGTCTTTTTGTAAATCAAGATGTTTAGTACAAGCATTGTACATTATTTTGTCAGACTTTACAGTCTTTATTACACCTTGATTATTGTAATAAATTGTAATGGGTGCTGATTCAGTCTACAGTACTTCTTCAGCAAATTGTTTGAGCCAAATGGCTTCTTGAGTAGCATATGCTAGTGCTTGCAACTCTGCTTTGTAAACAGATAGTGGTACCAGGTTTTACTGTTTGCTTGACCAAGATATGGTCAATTTAGCTAATTGAAAGACATAGCTGTTTATTGCTTTATGTCCTTCTGTCATTTGTCTGTCTGCATCACAATAGCCTTGTAGTTTTAAGGTGTTTGTGCTTCCAAGTTGAAGCCAACAATTTGTTGTATATTTTAAATATGTAAAGCAATGTTTCACTACTTTGTAGTGATGTGTTTAGGGCTTTTGTAAGTAGTGTGCTAATTGCCCAGTAATATAGGATATGTCTGGCTGTGTGCAGTCTGCAACATATCTTAATGATCCTACTATATTCATGTATGGCATTGTTTCATTATTACTTTCGTTTGTATCATACATATTGTTTGTATTGTTAGATAGATCTATTCCAGGAGTAATAGGCATTTGTAGTGCCTTTTTGTTTTCAAAGTGGTAATGCTTGATTATACTTTCAATATAATGCTTTTGCTGTAAGCTAATTGTTTGTTGAGGTCTATCTTGGCTTATTTCAATACTAAGTAACTAATGTATTTTGTTACTGTCAGTAAATGCAACGTGTTGTCTTAATGCATGTTTAAATGCTGTTATTATAGCAATAGTTTCGCCAATAATTGTAATATTGTCAACATACATAAATGTTACAAGAATTGTTTTATTATTTCGTTTCTTGTAAAATACAGTGTGATTGTAATTAGCTCGTTCTAATCCAATCTTGAGCAGTAGTTTGTTAATCTTCTTGTACCATTGTCTACCTACTTGTTTCAATCTGTATAATGCTTTATTTAAGTGTAATGCCTGTCCAGGTTTAATATCTGTAAGTAGCCTGCCTGGCAGCAGTTTCACATAAATGAGTTTGTCCTCATTTAATTCTCTGTAAAGATATGTGGATTTTACATCTATCTAATGTATTTCATAGTTCTTAGATGCTGCCCAAGATAACAATAATTGTACTGTTGATAGTTTTGTTACTAGAGCAAATAAGTTGTCAGAATAGAAGTCTATTCCATTCTTTTGAGCATATCCTTACACTACAAATTGTGCTTTATATTTGTCTATACAGCTGTTAGCCAGTCTTTTGATTTTATAGACAAATTTTGTTCCAATTACATTTGTATTTGTAGGGGGGATAGCATATATCCATACATTTCGTTGTTGAAGTGACTGTATTTCATCCTTCATAACTTTGATCCATTGTTCTTTGTCTATACATGTTATAGCATTGTAATATGTTAATGGATCATTATAGACTTTGTTGAGGAATTTGTTAAATTCTGTTAGATACATAGCTAGGTTTATATTGTCTTTGTAATTTAAACCTATAGTTCGTTTAACCGGTCTTTGCTCTTGTGTAGAGTGTTGTATGACAGGTTCTTTATCTTTATTATCATTATTAGGAAGAGTTTCATTATTGTTTGATGTATCATTGTTATGATTATTCTCCCCTTCAATCCTAGACATTGGTTTGTCTATGAATTGTACATTGTGTTTGACAGTAATTTTATTATCATAGCACACTAAGTGACCTTTACTGTTATTATCATAACCTAACCATCATGTGTGTTGGCCTCTAGGTTGTAGTTTATGTGTTTGTTCGTTCTGTATGATACAATATGCACTGAATTCTTGTATATTATCTATTTGATAATGTTTGTTATATTGTTTGTAATATGGCATTGTGAAATTAATAGCAACTCTCAGTGTTCTGTTATGAATAAACGTTTAATATTGTACTGCATATACCCAGAATTTCATAGGTAACTTTGCAGATAACAGACACATATGTATACTGTTAAAGATAGTCTTATACATACGTTCCACAACTCTGTTCTGCTGTAGTGTATTGTGTACTGTTAATCTACATATTGTTCCTTGACTTTCAATGTACATAGTAAAGTCTTTACTTAGGAACACTGTATTGTTATCACTTTGGAGAGTTTTAACTCTTATACTGTACTGTGTAAAGAGTTTCATTGTATGCTTTACATATTCAGTGAAAGCATTGCTTTTATGCTACATAGGTAGCATAGTTACCCATTGTGTAGTGTCATCTACAATAGTAAAAAGATATTCATACTTACTGTAAGCTTGTACTGGGGCAGGTCCCCATATATCAATATGGAGATGATCTCCATAGGATTGTGTAAGAGGTGTTGTTTGTATTTTTGGTATTTCATTGTGTTGTATGTTTGCTTTGATACAATCTGTACACTACACATTTTTATTGTCTGTTATCCTTTAACTTATAATCTCAGAATACTCTTGTATAAGTTTGTGCAAGTAATCAAAATTAACATGACCCATTTGTTGATGTAAATCAACAATAGTGATTGCATTAATAGATTGTTTATTATAATGAGAAACTATCATATACAAGTTATTTTGTACATGTATTTCACCAATCTTTGTATGAGCAGGAGAATAAATAATACATTCATTGTTTGTTTTTGTTAAAACATATCCTGCTTTGCATAATAGTGCTTTACTAACAAGTGTGAAGTTCAGATTAGGATGATAGTATACGTTTTGTAGTGAAATCGTATTCACCTTTGTATGCTCATCAGCTTTGTTTTATAGTTTTACATTAAATGTCATCACTCTACTTTTGCTAAGTGTGAATGACAATTTATTTACAATTGTAACGTTTATTAGGGTTGAGTTCCAAACGTTTGTAAGACAGAACAAGTATGGAGTAGTGTGTACATTTGCACCAGAGTCCAATATATCAATACAATGTATTAGTTTAGTATCATTACAATGTATTGCATTGATACATACATTTGGATTGTAATTGAACTCCTTAATGACTTCTTTCATATTGTCAAATGAGTTCATGAAGTTGTCTACTTGTATGACACCATTCTCTTGTACTTTGAATGCTGAAAATACGTTGGATTCAGTGGATAGAGCAGATTGAACAGGTAAGCTGCTGGAACTTGATACTGAGGCTTCTGTGATTACAGACTCTAGCATCAGTGTTTCATTAGTGTCTTCAATGAATACTGCTGTATTAAGTGTAGGTTGAGACAGTGTAGTAGCAGTAGTAGAAGCAGTAGCTGTTTGCCTATACTTTTTCTTTCAAGCTTCTGTTGTTTTACTTGTTGGAGGATTTCAGCAGTCTTTTGACATATGCCTGTACTTATTACAGTTGTAGCATTTAACTTTATTGTAAGGCTTTGTTTTGCCTTTAGCTACACTTTTGCCTTTCGTTTGTAGACTGTCTCGTTCAGTATCTTGTTTCGTTTGAGAGTACTGAGAATGATACTTAGTATATGTGTTTTGTAATTTGTGTATCAACTTAGCTGGTGTCAGAACGTCTCTCTGAGCTGCTGTAACTGTTGGTAGTTGATTATAATGGGTAATCTGCCTGTCTAGCATTGTTGCTACCCATCTATACTCACAAGGAGTAGTGAGGTTAATTGCTGAGATGTATGTATTGTTATTAGGGGCTTTATTATGTGCAGACAACTGCCCATAGATTTGTTCAATGTTGTCTAACGTCTTATCAAACTGTGATACATGCTCTTTTACTGTAAACAATGTAGATATGTCTACAGTATGTGTTATTGTTGTTTGAACGTTGTATTGTTCAGAAAGTGCCTTCATAAGACTTCTAACACTTGTATACATTGTGAAGTTTGTATAAATTGTATCAGTTATTGTTTTTGTTATACAATGATACAAAACGTTACCTGTATGTATGCCAGCATCATTGGAGGAAGGGGGATTGTGCTCTAGATGATCTAAGAGTATCATGGTAGCAAGTGTACTGTGTATGTGTAAGCACCATATCTTGTATCCCTTTACACCAGCCAACTTTTCTGTTCCCTTAAAGAACTTTGTAATGTCAGAGTCCTTTATTATAGTGTTAACAAAGGTATGTGTTGTAGACAACATTGTAATGGGTTTAGGGGGAGAGGGAGGTCTTGGGCTTGGTGGTCTGGCAGGAGGCAAAGGTGTTCTGTAAGAGTGAGTGTGTAGGGGCATTTAATGGGTACTAAGGCTCATAACCTTTTAACAAGTGTAGTAGGAGTGCCCCAAGTACTCTCTCTTATTGAGACATTAAGCAAGTATCTACCTTATATACTACATAGTGAAGTCCAATAATCTGAGACATTCCAAGTACAGTAATTCTACATAAGACAATTGGGGATTTCCTAATCCAGAGTACAATCTAATACTATCCTTAAAGATTGAGTAATCTACAGTGTCTGGATTTAAGTAATCTAATTGTAATTGCTTCTGGTACTTGGAATTCAATCCATACTATGCCTGTCTAGTCAAATCTTACTGAGAAATGTTTCCTAGATTTGTAGCTTTCATCTCTAAGTTATACAAATAATTCTGAATATTCCTATTACCTTGTTTCAAAGTATTAAACTCTTTCTACAGTATTTCAGCAAAGTTGGAAGGGAAACAAAAGTCCATAAGTTCTCTAAAGAACTAAGCAAGTGTCTATCTATACTTATGGTTCACAATCTTTTACAAATAGAAATTCATTACTTTTCCCTTAATAAAACCTAGTATTATCCCTACTTGGCTCTTAGGGAAATGATGAAGTCCTGATTGTTTCATGTACTGATTGACTTCAATAACAAACTTTGTATACTTCTGCAAGTCTGGTTCATCTGAGTATACTGTAGGAGCTATTAGTTCTACACTATACATTTGTATCTTCAGTTTAAGGAGTTCTCTGTTCTGTTTCTTCCTCAAGTGTTTCTTACACTTCTTAGTAGCCTCTGTATCACTTGAATCAATGTCTGACAGTTTGAATAAAGCATTACTTCAATTATTATCATTAGATGAAGAGGAATCCAAATTATCACTGTCTGGGTCTGATCCTGTTAGGAATTGTAAAATACAGTAACTAAGTTTGGAAAAGCTTAACTCAAGACTTGGGACCAAGTAGTTTATATACAAAACCCTATTAGTTACAAGTCTAGAGATTAGCCAGATCAACTAGGCTACCTTTGTTGTCCTGCTTAGTAAGAACTCCAGCTTAGCATTATTAACCTCTAATCATTACTAATGGGTGATCAATCCATTAGCAGAGAGAGGGGACAGGAAGGAGTAGGTACCAAGTCAGTTAGGAAAAGGTAACAAAACCTAAGGACAAGGTCTTTATCTCTCTAAGGTTAAACACATACTCTAGTACAGTATTACTTAATAACCTTAACTAAAGACAAGTCATTTAGAATGCTTGTATAGAGAGGGGATCTGGAAAGAGTATAGTGTCCAGAGCAAGAAGTATAAAGGAAAAGACCAGGAGAAAACCTGAAGAGATAAAAGGAAAATATTATACTTACTTAGGGAGAAACTATATAGCTAGCTAGGAACACTTTGTACAAAGACAAAGGACCATTAAAGCTAGTAAAGAGCCAGAGCCAATACTCTGAAGCTCTATGCTTGAGGAGGACTAGTACTAGTAAAGGAAAGGGAACTGAGAGCTCTGAGGAGAGACTATAGGAAAGTAGTCTCCTTTATACACTTTGCCCATATAGATAGGAAAGTAATGAAGTTATAAACATGAGGATTACATGAGAACAACATGAGGAATACATGAGGCAATCTAGAACTTTGGTTGTAAGTTCTATGATTGAATACAGAAGTATAAAGATAAGGCTAAAAGTTAATAAGGATAATTGTCTCCTAAACTAAGTCTATTAAAGAAGACTTAGGGAAAGATCTAGAACATTGGTTGTTAGTTCTAGAGTGTACACAAGGCAGTCTAGAACTTTGGTTGTAAGTTCTAGAGGCAGTACAGAAGCACAGCCTTTTATATTACAAGAGTCATAAGGAGTCATTAGAAGTTATAATACTCTACCTTATAAGAAAGTGTATTACAAACCAGTGTACAGGAAGTACAGGTTGAGTCAGACAAAGTCATAAGAACAATAGAGAGCTCTACTTCATAGGAAAAGCATTACACAGCTTACACAGTATAACTAGTCAGGAGGACTCATAAGGAGTCATTAGAAGTATGAGAGGAAGTATAGAAGACATAATAATATAGTAAAGGAGTCATTAGAAGATTAATCTAGGATACAAGAAGACACAAACCAGTGTTAGCAGATTAATAGAAGACACAAACTAGTGTAGTATACAGTCTAAAGGATTAGCCAGCTCCACTTCATAGGAACAACAGTGAAGGGAGTTACTAAAGTCACTAGAGTAACATTACTCTAGCAAAAGGTATATAAGGAGGCTAGTTTGGCTCTCAAAAGATAGTTTTATCAACTTAAGTTACCTAGTACTTGGAAGTACCCTACTATACTATGATCCCTCTTTGTCAACAATCCCTCTTTGCCAATTTGCATTTACACACAAAACACAACACCTAATACTCTACAAAAATTCATGAGAGTGTATTTTTACTATTTAAAACACAATATCTCTTTTTTTCTACAAAAAATTTGATAGAGGAATTAAAAACCTGTGAATACTACTATTTCTACTAGTTACAACCCTTATAATTAGCAGTTTTAATTTTTCTAATCAAGTTAATAAGTTAATATTACTACACATGTATATAATTTATACACAAGTACTTATATTATTTTTTCTTGAGAGATTTAACAGTGGTTGTAAATTAAAATTGAGTAAAGATTGTTTTGAGAGTGACAAAAGTGACAGATTCTCAGAGCTTGTGCTGCATCTTGCCAGAGCCAAATTTCTGTGACAGAATGTGACAAAATTGGCAAAGAGGGATTGTATCCCTCTACAGCTCATAAAAAATCGTAAAAATTATTTTGAAAAGATAAACTAAATCCTGCTTGTCACTTGTTATTACTCTAATGACCTGACAGATATACTGTTGCTTCTGTAGACAGTCCTTAATCTAGTGCCCTGACTTTCTGCAGGCAAAGTATGCTCCTTACTTTTGGGCTTCTCTAATGTCTATCAGAACAGATTGATTGTGAATTACAGGCAGATTGATCTGAGGGCTCAGAATTGTCAGAGCTGAATGTATGTGTAGGTGTTCTGTACAGACTTAATGTATCCAAGCTGTAGCTTAGTCAAAGGAGATGGCACATGTCTTCCACTCAGTGTAAGTAACCAGTTCTAGTATTATTCTAAGGATCTTATCAACCAGTTCTGGGTGAAGAGCTTTTTCAAGCATTCTAATAAGGACATCATCAAACCTGAGCACAAATCCTACCTTCTAGGCCAGGATATCAAACTCCTGAAAGAAGGCATCAGCAGAATGTTTGTCCTGTCACAGAGACACAAGCTTGTTCTGTACATTGTACTTCTTATTCAGATTAATAAAGGAAGTACAGAGCTGCCCCATGAATTCCAAATATGACTTGTTGTTCCAAAGTCAGATCAGGCTTCCAATCTGATGGCCTTCAATCCAGTTCTGGGCCCAGGTGGCTGTGTTGCCTTCCTTCATGAAGGAGAGGATAAATAGGACACAATTAAGATCTGAGGATAGATTGGTTAAAGTAGCAGCCATGTATAGTTTGACTTAGTGCTGGAAGTCCTCAAAGTGCTGCCTATTAAAGTCTAAAGGGCAGGCTACATACACTTTCTTTCTAGAACAGGTTGTGACTTCTAGAACAATCAGAATGGGTTCTGAAGGGGCTGAG
Organism: Fomitiporia mediterranea MF3/22; assembly: GCF_000271605.1. Taxonomy (NCBI): domain Eukaryota; kingdom Fungi; phylum Basidiomycota; class Agaricomycetes; order Hymenochaetales; family Hymenochaetaceae; genus Fomitiporia; species Fomitiporia mediterranea. Next base: position 583,999 of record NW_006760397.1, on the reverse strand, counting down.
AGCATATGGTTAGTAAAGACCTCTTAGATGGAGGTCTACATGTATTAAGCTAGTTCTACTTGTAACTACTGATCTGGCAGGACAGTAGGGGTAGCAGTTGGTACAGGAGGGTCTATGTTTACACTACAAAGGAATCAACACTAAACTAAAAGGGGTAATGAATAGAAGAAGGGTGGCAAAAGTTTAAAAGGGTTTAGAAAGTTTAAAATTTAAAAATGTAAAAGGGTCAGGACAAAGGAAAGAGATTGACACAACAGCAAGTACTGATGCCCAAAATGTAGGAGAGTTGTAGGGTGGTAATAGGTAGTCTTGATCTGATGTTAGTGACAGTGTAGAGGGGACCTGAAGGCTCAGTAAGGGGACCCAGGCTACAACTATCCTACACAACAGAAGTACAGAACACAAGTACTAGAACATAGTCAGAACTTGTAGAATGGGCAGAGAGAGAGAGTGAGACAAGAGTAGAGTATATAGAGTGAGTTTAAGAGTACAGGACTACCTGGAGTAGACAAGATCAAGACTACAGGACCAGTCTGATCTTGTACACCTATATATACTAAACTACACAAGAGCACTCAGGGAGCATAAGCTACTAAGAATGATAAGCCACAAAGAATGAAAGAAAGGAATGTCAAAGATAAAGGTACAAAGAATGAAGGGATAGACAAAGGGTAAGAGACTATAGAATGAACAGAGAATGAAGGAGTGGTCAAAGGAATGGAATAATGAAGTAAGGAAGGGTAGTAGTAAGAGTCAGCATGCATATAGTCTATAGACAGTACCTCTAAGGGATGGAAGTCTTGAGTTCTAGTATAGAAGGGTGTAGAACCCTTAGAACTGAAGGTAAGAGAGCAGAGGATCATAACACTAAAGGCTATAATAGGTCCCCAATTTATTTGAATAGGAGTGGCTAGAGTGGGAACCTCTTCTTTGAGCCAATCTTGTACTGTTCCCTAATTGACTCTTCCTCTTACTCTAAGTATATGTAACAAGGAGTGTTTCCACAAATAGTAGGAATATGAGAATGGTTGAGAGATTGGATAATAGAGGGCTGTATAATAATAGGCTTCTGCCTGTGCCTAGTACCAGTTGTTGTATGTGTAATGTTCTAATCCTTTCTTTGATCTGATACAAAGCCACTTTTATAGCTTGTTAACTTTGTTTAGTATAATATTACAAAAGTTACTTACTTTTGTAATATCTGAATATCCTTGTTCTAGTGCAAGTAATGCACTGTGTAACAGATTACAATGTTGTTGTAATGTGTATAGATGGCCTGAGTATCCTTGGATTTGTTCAATCCAGATTTGTTAATTGATAGGAGTGCCTACTGTATAGGCAACAGTTGATACTACTCTTCCTTACTTGAAAGAGTCTAAGGGAATTTCCCCCTGTATCCAAAATGGTATTCCTTTAATACCTCCTAGTATCAACACTTATTCCTGTGTATAAGCTACTAAGTAATCAAGAACTAGTAGCACTTCTTGATTAATCTTTCTTTTCTTACCACAAAAGAAAGTTACTTACCTTAACAACTGTTTCAAGTAGTAGAGTAATTTATCTACCTACTTTGAATGTTGATTATTAAGGTTAGTTAATATTATAAAGCAAGTATTAGAGTTGATGTACCTGTGTGCTAGCTCTAGGTTTAAGTTCCCCTTAGTAGACTAGAGCTTTACTAGAATAGTAAAGATTTGTAACTAAGTTGGAGTTTTATCAAAGTGTAAGATATACTCACTTTACTAGTCCTAATCCTTAGAAATAGTAACAGAATAGAGTATAGAGGGTAAGACTTGTAGACTTGTAGAGTGAGAGGGTAGAGGAGTCCTGCTTTAGTCAAGCTGCAAGTGTAGCCTAGTAGGTTGGTAGTACTATACTATGATCCCTCTTTGCCAATTTTTTATTCCTCTACAACCACTTAATATTTTGACTTGAAAATTTGCATATATGTATATTAGAGCATAATAAAGCGTAGTAAGAAGCCTTTTCTACAAATCCAGAAGTCACCTTAGAACTCTCAGACTCTGACTACATACTCTAGGATTTTGTGAAGGCTCAACAGTGAATGTAGTACTGAAGGGCTATGACTTGGATTTTTTTAATGGCCACTTTTGATTCAATAGACACTGTAGGATTAAAAGTAAATAAAGTAGAAAAAGCAGAAAAAGTAGAAAAAACAAATCAACAAAATTATTTATTAGAAAGAAAAAAGTCAAAAACAAAAGTAGATAGTTCTCCTATTTCTCCTGATTCTTTTGATTCTTCTCTTCACACTTCATCCAAGTCTAAATCTGCACAATCTGACCTACTACTTCTGTGTTCTAAGATCTCAGAACATTCAGAATACTACCCAGCCCTGTTCACCACTTAGTAGTTTGTCTATAGTATCAAGCAGGGATAGTCTCAGCTGAGTTTACAGCTGAGGACATAGGTCTGTCCTTGTCAAAAGAGAGAGGTTAATGAGGAAATGTTAGTGTATATACTCACCCTCTCAGACAACAAGGCTGTACAAGCTGTATGTTCCCTTCAGAACAAGTAGTAGTTCATCTAAGGACATTCTAAGTACTAGCTCTAAGTCCCTGTCCTCTTAGCTCCCTTCTTAGGATCCCCCCAGATCCAAACAATAGCTCTAGTAGACAGTAAATGTACTGGTTTGTGTATTAATAAGGCTTTTGTGTAGGAACACTACCTCCCTACTCAATGTATTCCACTTCTGATCCTAGTATACAATACAGACAGAACCCTGAACCAGAATGGTTGGATTACTGAGTTTGTCCAACTATAGATGACTATTCAGAATCATGAGGAAAGTATTAAGTTCAGAGTCACTAACCTTAGAAAGACAGACATCTTCATCAGATTCAAATGGCTCAAGGCTCACAACCCTACTATTGACTGGTTAGAGTAGACACTCACATTTGATTAGTGTCCCAAGTCTTACAGCTACCTTACACTACTGTTCCAAGTAGATACAGACACTTCCAATGTTACTAACAGTTCTAATAAAGGTGACTGGTTGTTCTTCTTCAACTAGGATAGATATGTGAATATATATTCTAGTCAAGGTAGAACAGAGTCAATCTAAAGGATGTCTAAGACAGAACCAGTCTAGAACCCTCTCAGAACAACTCTACTCTAGAACACACATAGACCCAGCCTACCAGATTTTGTCCAAGAGTTCCCTAAAGTCTTTAGTGAAGAGGAATTTGACCAGCTTCCTAAACACTATCCCTAGGACTATACAATTGAATTGACTAAGGGTTTCTAACCTAAGGATTGTAAGGTCTACCTGCTTAACAGAGACAAGCAGGAGGTGCTTAACAAGTTCCTTCAGGAAAATCTTCAGAACAGCTAGATCCAACCCTCAAAGTCCCCTATAGCCTCCCCTTTCTTCTTTGTCAAAAAGAAAGATAGGAAGCTCCACCTAGTCTAGGATTATCATTGTCTTAATGAGGGTACTGTCAAAAACAAGTACCTACTCCCTCTGATTCAGGAGCTTATTAATAAGATACATACATCTAGAGTTTTTACTAAGTTGGATGTTTAATAAGGATACAATAATATTCAGATCCAAGACAGAGATGAGTGGAAGGCTGTGTTCTAAACTAATCACAGATTGTACAAACCAACTATAATGTTCTTCAGACTAACTAACTTGCCTACAACATTCTAGTCATTCATGAATCACATCCTTACAGATCTGATTGACTTAGAGCATGTTAGTGTGTATCTGGATAACATTCTGATCTTCACTTAGACAGTCAAGTACTATTACTGACTGATCCAAGCAGTTCTACAATAGCTCTAAGATAATAAACTGTTCCTCTAAGAAGTAAAGTACTCTTTTGTACAGGAGTCAGTAGACTATCTAGGCTTCATGATTGGTGGAGGAGAGGTCTGTATGAATCTGGCAAAGGTAACTACAGTTTGGAACTGGCTACAACCTCAGAACCTGAAACAGGTCCAAGCATTCCTTAGGTTTGCAAACTACTACTAACACTTTATTCAAGGCTTTAGTACTATTGCCTAGCCCTTACACAATCTCACTAGCAAAGATGTTCCTTAGTAATGGGAGGATCAGTAGCAGTCTGTGTTTGAGTCCCTAAAGTAGGCTATCACTAGCAAGCCTGTACTAGCAGTTCTGACAGTTGCAAACAAGTTCTGAGTTGAAGCCAACTCTTCTGACTTTACAAATAGAGTAGTACTGTCTCAGTTTATTGACAGAAAGTAGTGTCTGATAGTGTTCTGATCAGAATCCCTCTCTGTAACAGAACAGAACTACCTTATCTATGACAAGGAACTCCTTACAATTGTCTGTTCCCTAGAGGAGTAGTATTAATATCTCCTCAGTACTGTACAGAAGTTCAAGATTTAGAGTGATCACCTTAATCTCTAATACTTCTGGGCACCTCAGAAGCTCAACTGCTGCCAAGCCTGCTGGATGTTAGAACTGTAGAACTATGACTTTGTACTGACCCACAAACTCAGAACACAAATGACAAAAACTGATTTACTCTCAAGACAAGTAGGTTATAAAAGGGGGGAGAATAATAACAAAAATCTTGTTCTCCTAGACAATTCCTGTTTTGTGTCTGAGACAATCCAAGAGATCCAACTTGAATCCAAGGATATTGACTTTGTCACCTGTATACAGTAAGCTCTGAGACACACACAGGACTGGGTTGTAGTAAAGTAGCTAGAGAAGCAGGCTAGAGATTAGGAGGAGGATAAGGATGGACAGGTTTACTAGGAAGGCCAACTGTATGTTCTAAAGGATTAGAAGCTGTAGGAGGACATTGTCTGAGCTCATTACAACAATCTGACTGTAGAACATCTAGGCCAACACAAAATGTAGGAACTCATTACTCAGAACTACTAGTGGCCTGGAATGTAGAGGGAAATCCTAAAGTACATAACTGGTTGTAATATGTACTAACAGACTAAGGCCTACCAGACAAGGGTTTAGGCTCCTCTACATCTGTATTAGATCCTGGATCACTCTTAGGAAGAAGTCTTAGTAGACCTGATCAGTAAGCTACCCAAGTCTTAGAGTTACAACACTATCTGTATAATTGTCAACTAATTCTTTAAGCAAGTCTATATGGTTTCAACCTGAACAGAACTCACTTCTGAAGGTATAGTGTGTATTTATTAGGATCACATCTTCTAGTTGTACAGACTCCCTTGAAAACTTGTTCATGATTGCAGACTGTAATTTGAGTTGAAATTCATACAGGACTTGTATATGCTTCTCAGAATTTAAGGGAACCCTTCTACTGCCTATCACCTGTAGACTAACAGTCAAACTGAGCAAGTCAATCAGGAGATCAAGCTCTACCTCTAGATGTTTATTAATCATTAGTAATCAGATTGGTCTGAATGGCTAGCTCTGGCAGAATTTGTGTATAATAACTGGCAACACTCTATAACAGGACAGTCCCTGTTCTTCCTCAATCATGGGAGACATCTGTACTAGGGGACAGTTCCAAACCAGAACAGTAGTTCTGAATCTGTAATGGACTTTGTAGAACAGATACACAGAACCAGGGAGGACACACAAGCTCTTTTAGAAAAGGCAGCACAGGTCATAAAGCAGAACTATAATTAGAAGAGGTCTGTGACTGAGGATTACTAGCCTAGTGACAAAGTTATACTGGAAGCCACTAACCTGACCATGGATTGCCTAATAAAGAAGTTAGACAACAAGTGCTTCAGACCCTTCATTATTGAAAAGAAGGTCAGTACCTCTGTCTACAAACTCTAACTTCTAGCAATATGGAAGCACATACACCCAGTGTTCAACAAGGTTCTACTGCCTTAGTACTACAATCTGAGTTTTCCTTCACAACAAAGACCCCTACTGCCTCTACCAGAACTCATTAGCTCTAAACCAGAATACAAAGTAGAGTACATAGTAGATGCTAAGTTGCTACACAGAAAACTCAAATTCCTTGTTTACTAGAAAGGGTACCCAGTTGAGGAGCACACTTGGGAACCTGCTAAGAACCTTGCCTACACTCCTAAGGCAATCTGAGATTTCTATCAGCTTCATCCTAGTACTCTGTACAAACTCAGCCTCACAGATTTCCAAGCCCTACCATTCCAACCTATGTCTAAGCTACTGACTAAGCTCAATGTTCACCAATCAGGACAATTGGTTTTAGAGGGGGGGGTGATGTTACAATCCTCTACTCTCTTACCTTCAGTTCCAAGGGTTCTACACCCTTCTGTACTGGAACTCAGGACTTCTGTCCCTTAGGAGCACTGTCTATAGACTATATGTATACTGACTCTTACTACTACCCTTCCTTACTTTATTATTCCATTCCTTTGACCACTCCTTCATTCTCTGTTCATTCTATAGTCTCTTACCCTTTGTCCATCCCTTCATTCTTTGTACCTTTATCTTTAACATTCCTTTCTTTCATTCTTTGTAGCTTATCATTCTTAGTGGCTCATACTCTCTGAGTGCTCTTGTGTAGTTTAGTATATATAAGCATACAAGATCAGACTGGTCCTGTAGTCTTGATCTTGTCTACTCCAGGTAGTCCTGTACTCTTAGGCTCACTCTATATACTCTACTCTTGTCTCACTCTCTCTCTCTGCCTGTTCTGCAAGTTCTGACTATGTTCCAGTACTTGCATTCTGTACTTCTGTTGTGTAGGATAGTTGTAGCCTGGGTCCCCTCACTAAGCCTTTAGGTCCCCTCTACACTGTTGCTGACATTTGGATTACAAGGACAAAGACTTGGATACAACAATTCTTAGGTCTTAATAGAATAATCAGGTCTACTCAAAGTCAAGACATACATTATAGAACTATACAAGGGGAAATCACATACTTGTGTAGTCTTATACAATCAGAACAACAAGGAGAAAAGCTGGAGCAGATACAATCAGATCTAGATACACAGGGATTGAATATCTTTAATATTCATACAAAGCTACAGGAAATCTTAGACAAGATACAGGACCTTACTAACAGAGTACAAGAAGTACAAGTTGAATCAGGAATATCACAAGTATACCTGAACAGGTTGGCATAGTCACAATTCAACCTAACTACTATATTATAAAATATTAGTAGAGAGGAACAACAAAGTGACAGGAGAGAAGAAAGTACTTCTAATGCTTAATACCCTTAGAGACAAGAACATTTCACCTAAGGAGACACATGTAAGGAAACTCACTGTTCCTCACAAGAGAATTCTAATCGCCCTTAGTTCACTCAACTACTGACTGGGATAACCTAGTACTTGAGCAAGGGGTCAGGGGAAAAAGAATCCCCTTTACCCAGCAATTGATACTGTCTTTATAAAGGGTAGTACATGTGTAGATACATGAGGAGGAAGTGTAACTAACTACAATGAGAATATATGCGCTTGTGGGTCCTACTGCACAATGATCTGACACAATCAGCAATGTAGTAGTAATAAAATACAAACCAGTAAATCAAATCCTTACACTTGCCCTCTAGCATTTAGTCCTAAATGCTAAAAATCAGTAAAAAAGGTAGAGAACTTACTTAAAGTAACAGTTAGTAACAAGTAAATAATGAAATACCTTGCCCATGTGTATGGGAAAACATCCTTGTAATGTATCACTACCTCTCTGAAGTGATCCAAAGTCGATCTGGTGAGTATTGAGACAGTGGTGGTGTTCTGGATGGTGGGTAGTATGGTTCCAAACTATGTGAAACTAGATAAAACGTTAATAGAATTAAACATAGTCAATATTACTGTATAGTCAATTAGTAGGAAAGTTGCCTCTTGATTGTTGCTATCAATACAACACTTTTTGAAGAGAATTGGTGGAGTTCCTGGGGAGATATGGTGTTTTGGCTCTTGAGTATTCTGAGACATACAGTGTAGATTGATATGTACAGAAATGGAAATTCTGGCAGTGTGGTAATTGCAAATATTCTCTTCTCCTACATCTTTGGGAAGTGTAGAGGTAAATCCCTGATTGACAAAGCTATAGCCTTCTTCCTCAATAGAATGTATTAGTGTTGTGGCTTCTAGCTGACCTTGTGTGAATTCTTGTTCCTGTAGGATAGTAATGCAATAACATGTAGTAGAGATGTATTCTGAAATTCCTCTGTTATGTCCTCGATTTTTCCGATAGACTAGTTCCTGCAAATGTAGTGCCTTGCACTTGTATTGGTAGAATATCTCCAAATGTGTACTCTTTTGCATGCAATAACCAACTGTGACACAAAACTGAATATCCTGTTGAGCCCAATGTCCAAATACTAATTGTAGAGTGTAACCTAGAGTGTAATATTTGTCCTTGGATGAAAATATTGTCTCAAACTCAATGAGATTATAAGGTATGAGCCTAATATTACTAGATATGTGTGTATATGTGTAGTATCTCTGTGTGTGATGAATGTCCTACTGTATTCTCATACTGTTTCCTTGTGTCTCGACTCGTTCGTGCCTTCATAAGTTGATTGATTCAATTCCTGAATTGTCTGAGTATACTTTCAATGTCTCATAGTGTAATGTTCTATCACAAAATGTCTAAGTAGTGTTCTCTACTTTCCTGAATACTGTAACTGTCTGTATGCTGTGTTGTTCCATGTATGTCTCAATGAAATGTCCTGTCTGTATGCACAGTAGCACTGCTTGAAGTCCTGAGTGTATGCTGCCAATTCCTTGTTCATTTGGCAAATCCATGTGTGGATCAATGTGTTCTAGCATTGACTTCCTGTCTTTCTGTGTACTTGTCCTTGTGCCAATGTATTCTTTCCTTATGTACCTATTGTGTGTCCTGTTTCCTGTAGTACTGATACTGTCTAGTACTGCAAAGTCCTTTGCAAAATCGTTCTGTAGCAATTCAAGTAAGAAAATTGTATGTTCAAACATGATTGTATGCTCAAATGGTGTGTATGTAATGTAATGTGTGTGCCTCTTGCCCTCTCATCGAAATATGACTTTATTTTCAGTGTAAAACGTTTGGTACTGTCCTGAAACCTTTCTATAGTGTCTGGAGAGGTCTTCTACATGATTCTGTACTTCAAACTGATTGTAGCTACTCATTCCTAGAGTAGATTGAACTGTATCATTGTTCAATAGATGTCCTAGAGTGTCCTGATGCTCTGTTTCCTTCTGTAGCATTGAAGTATCATGCCTGAATGCTTGAATAGTCTGATCAATCATTCCTAATTCACTATCACTCTGATGTTTGCTGGCTGTATGTGTATTGCCTTTGCTTTCCCTTAAAGTGGTGTGATAATCTGTTTGAGTGGATTGAGTGGATTGAGTGGATTGTCCAGGTTCTGAACCTGTTCTCTGGCTTGAAGTCACCCTCTGAACTTCTGTACTTTGTTCCATACAAAGCATATCCATTCCTGATCTCAGTAGTGTCTTACCATCATTATGTTACATAGATTGTAGTGGTTTTACATCCTGTAGATTGTAATTGTCATCCTGTAGCTTGAATATTATGATTCTTACTATGTATCCTGAGTATATGCACACTAGCACATCTGTTTGAGTGTCTGTGATGCTCATACTATGTCTAATGAAGTATCCTGAGTCTATTCCAATGAATCCTGACTGTCTGAAGATGTATTTTGCAATGTAATACCTTATGTTCTGCTGTAGATACAATGTATACTATAGATCCTTGTACTTCAAGCTGGTCTCAATGTTTCTGAACAATTCTTCGTCATGAACTGAATAGTTTCATAGTGTAACATCCAATTGTACCTTATAGAACATTGTTCTATGCAAATTCCTTCAATTGTGCTCTGTACTAATTGTTTCTTCAATCCTGAAGATGGAAATGTCTGTTCTGATGTCAACTGACATAGTTCCTTTGTAGTACTCAATACTAATCCTGTATCTCTTCCTGTACTGAATAGAATTGACTGTGTATGCATATGTCTGTGTCTTTCTATCACTGTCAATATATTTCCATGCCTGATGCTTATTCTAGAGCAGTATCATTGTATTCTTGATGTATATACACTTTGCCTTGCTCAATGTGCTGATGTCTGTCTTCTGATGCATGATGTAGCCTTCTAACTTAATAGAATACCTGTGTGAATTGTTTAGATTGAAATATTTCTCAGTATCCAAGAGTAGTTGTAGTTTATAGTCCAGTAATGCTTGATAGATTGTCCTGCTTGCACAGTTTACTATTTGCATTGCCTTGTAAACCATAATACTATCTGGCTGGTTATATTCTGATCTTCTAACATTCTCAGGTCCTTTCCTGATGTCCTAGTATGCATTCCTGTTGTCTGTGAACATCCTGTATTTCTTAAGAGTGTTGTTTCGATTTGTGGCTCTAAGAATTAGTAGTAGTGTCTCTGAAATGTTTATATATGTGTTGCCTTGCACTTGTAGTGTCTTAAATTCCTTGAAACAATGGTTGTATGTGTGTTTCCTAGTCCTTTCCATGTGCCATACGTATCTGTAGGGATACGAAATCGTTTCCATACTGTATGCCTTTGCTCTCAAGTGTGAAATGTCATTGTATACACTATACAATTGTCTATCTTGATGTTTAGACTTCCTACAATGTTTATTCCTGTACTGAATGCCTGTAGTACAATACCTAAGTGCTGTAGTCTCATAGGGTCTCGAATATACTGAATTTGCCCTTTCAAATGTGTTGTTCACATGCCTGAACTTGTGTTCTGTTGCAGAACTCTCTTGTTCTGTTACTGAATCCTCAGTATTGCCTTCACAAAGTATCCAAATTGATAAAACATGTATATCACTGTTAGATATGTCTGGATCTGTGTCATAGTCCATAATTGACTCCAATTCTATGTAGTTCTTACTGTCCAAGTTGTCTACTAACTTATCTAAAGCAGTATAACCAATACTGACATTACTAGATAATGAACAATCATCCTGCACATTGTTCAATCTGATTGTATTGTGAGTAGGACAATTCCTGGCTAAGTGGTCATCTTGTTCACAAATGAAACATAGTCCTTTTGCTCTCATTTCGTCCAATTTCAATTGGGAATAATGTTTAAAACCTGTAGTGTACATTCTCTGATGGTTTCCTGTCTCACTTTCATGCTGGTCATTGTTCCTCAATGAATAATACAATTGCCTGGCCTTTCCTTTGGCGTTTACACTGCTTGTATGTGTAGTATCCTGACTAGAGTCACTGTGATCTGAATCATTGCTTTCACTATCCTGTAGAGTGAATTGATTGTTTCCTGAATTATTAGAGCTGTCTGTATGCAAATAATCACTCTGAGAATCACTATTGTGTCCTTGCATATTGAATTGACGTCTAGAATCTATGTGCCATTTGATTCCTATGGATTCATTTGCTTTTTCAATACTCTCAAGCCTATCCTTGAAGATTGAATAATCTACAGTGTCTGGATTTAAGCAATCTAATTGTAATTGCCTCTGGTACTTGGAATTCAATCCATACCATGCTTGTCTAGTCAAATCTTGCTGAGAAATGTCTCCTAGATTCATAGCTTTCATCTCTAGATCATACAAATAATTCTGAATGTTCCTATTACTTTGTTTCAAAGTGTTGAACTCTTTCTGCAGTATTTCAGTGAAGTTGGAAGGGAAACAAAAGTCCATAAGTCCTCTAAAGAACTGAGCAAGTGTCCATCTATGCTCATGGTTTACAATCTTTTGCAAATAGAAATTCATTGCTTTTCCCTTAATAAAACCT
>NW_006760397.1:553423-561935 GCF_000271605.1 Fomitiporia mediterranea MF3/22 | reverse complement strand
AGAAGATTAATCTAGGATACAAGAAGACACAAACCAGTGTCAGCAGATTAATAGAAGACACAAACCAGTGTAGTATACAGTCTAAAGGATTAGCCAGCTCCACTTCATAGGAACAACAGTGAAGGGAGTTACTAAAGTCACTAGAGTAACATCACTCTAGTAAAAGGTATATAAGGAGGCCAGTTTGGCCCTCAAAAGATAGTTTTATCAACTTAAGTTACCTAGTACTTGAAAGTACCCTACTACTAACCTACTAGGCTACACTTGCAGCTTGACTAAAGTAGGACTCCTCTACCCTCTCACTCTACAAGTCTACAAGTCTTACCCTCTATACTCTATTCTGTTACTATTCCTAAGGATTAGAACTAGTAAAGTGAGTATATCTTACAGATTCTAAGTCAAAATTTCCCTTTCTCTGTATCCTAGAGCTCTGTATTGCTCAGTATGTATAGCTATTCTTTGCTAGGCTCTCTAAAGGTCTTACTGATGAAAATCTACCTTTCTGAACATCATTCAGTACTTTACTATGCCTGTGTCTATTGTTTGTCTTTGAACTACTACTTGAGCTATTCTTATGCCTGCTACACTCAATATGTAGCTTTAAACTGTGTAGTTTGCTGTACTCTGAATTAATATTGTTCTCACTAATACTACTAGTGTATACCTTGCCTGAAACTACTTTCAATTGTGAAGTATTACTATAGGATTGTTTGTTCCTTTTATTTTTGTGAGGGATACTCTAATGTCTTGAAAAACTTAATGTTTCTATTTGAGACTGTATATATCCAGGTATTTTACTTTCTCTCTTATTCCTGGATCTGGCTAGAGTGTTGTATCCATTGTAGTACTCCTGTACATTGCTCCTGTGTAATGTGTAGTTGATATCTACCATGTATAAGGTTAAACACTCAATTTCATAAGTATATACTTGGTTTTCACTCTCTAGATCAAGTACTAATCCTTGTAGTTCTAATTTGTGTTCACTTTTGCTATCCTCAAAGTACTGTTATGTTGATACAATGTCTGTTTTACTTGGATAGTCTGAATCGATTTCACAATTGTATTGAATGCTTGACAGTTCCAGTTTTTGTTCTGTTCCTTGTACTTTGTGTTTTCCTTTCACTTTACACTTTCCTTTTACTTTCTATAAATACAATTGTTTGTCTGGACTCTTGAGTGTTTCTTCTACACTCTTAGATTGATAGTTGTGATCTCTATTGTCTGTAGGTACTGTAGTATGTCTGGCTTTCATTCTATTGCCTGCCTGAAGTGTTTCACACTTTTCTGTTACTATACTATCAAGTCTACTCTTGTTTGATAAAGGAGTTGCTTTCTCCTCTTCCTAGTACATTCTGTCAAACTTGTACATTCTCTTATTCAAATCCTTAATGTCTATCAAACTGTAGAATAGGCTGACATGTCCTATGTCTATCTTAATTACTCTGACTCTTACAATGTGTCTGAAGGTCTTACTTGCCTTCTGGAAGTCTTGTTCCTTATCAAATCTCTGTAGTTCTGATGCCTAACTCTCCTAACCTTTGTTACTCTTGTTCTTTGAGTCCTGGCTACTTTCTTCACTGTCAAAAAGGGTCTTAGATATCTTATTACCCTCTACATTACTGTTGTTAATGTGTTTCTGTTCTAAAGTAAGTGTGCTTACTGGATACTCATTCATACTCTTACTAATACTAACTATATGTACTCTATAACTCTTGTACTAGCTTACAAATTCCTTGATACTTACTGTTAGCTCTCTATATTAACTTGGTAAATCCTCAAACCAAATTACCTGTCCTCTATCAAGTGAATCCTCAAACTTGACCTTCTGTACTCAATTAGATGAATCCTTGAATCCAATTGCTTGTTCATCCAGAACTCAACTGTCTGAATCCTTAAGAATAATCACTTAAGTGTTTCTGCTCTCTGTACCTTTGTTTGCTATTTCTTTGAGCCTAGTAGTGTTAATACTCACTAGTGTCTACTTTACAGTGTGTGTTTGTCTAACTATATGTACTGGTACAGTTACATACCTTAGTTCTATATTATTAGTATGTACTAGTTTATTAGAGTGTCTCCAGCCTTGTGTAGACAAGGACTTATTACCTAGTATAGGTTCATTAGGTTGCTTCTAGCCTACAAGAGACAAGGACTTACTTCCTAGCATGTTAGTATTAATATTCAGACTTGGGTACCCTCTAGGAATTGTCTGTCAAGGCTTGGTAGCTACATTGTAATCAATATCTAATGGATAATCTTGTTGTCCATTATCTGTAAACTTGATACACACTTGTTTGTTCCTTTTTGCCTTTACAGATGTCTAGTCCTTGACCCATCCAATCAATGTAAACCTCTAGTGTATCTAGCACTAGTCCATATTAATATGTGCTAATGTGTTCTAGAAGCATTCTACAGTGTTCTGAAGCATTGTGAACCTACTAGAGGCCAATCTAGTAAGTAGTCTCTGTTTCTACTTGAAAATTGTAACTTTACTCACTAATAATTCCTGATGGGTACTAGACAATAAGGGAGACCTAGGGTTGATTAGACCCTTTAGTTTCTCAGTGTCTAGCAAGAGGTTTTGGTGCTAGGTGAGTACAGTCAAAAATATGTAAGGAAACTTACTGTTCCTTACAAGAGAATTCTAATTACCCTTAGTTTACTCAACTACTGACTAGGATAACCTAGTACTTGAGTGAGGGGTCAGGGGGAAAGAATCCCCTTTACCTAGCAGTCAATACTGTCTTTTATAAGGGTATACTGAAACAATTAGCATCATGCTAAGAACTGTACATTACATGCAGACAATCACAGTGATCAATTCTGAACACTCACATGACTCATAGAAGCCTACTCTGAGAACACCCAACTATTCTACATTGTAAGCATTTGCAAACAGAACTACAAGTGTGTACAGTCTCAGAATTGGCTTACACACATTGTTTTCTCTACAGATGTACAGATCATGTACTTATCATAGGCTCAGAACACAAGTTGTGTTACAGTGAGTAGCTCAGCAAACTATTACATCATTATTGCCTGGATCAAAGTACTGTAATCTTCCAATCAGATAGGACATCAGAGTAATCAAAGTGTTGATCTCAGGAGACTGCTGGAAATCTCAGAACTCTCTACACTTGTCTGTACTAATCAGATGATAACAGTATGAGAACCTTCTACTTCTTTCAATGTAAATCTTGCTTTTCTCTTTTGCATAACATTTCCTGTAGCTAGAATGCAGACCACTTAAATTTTCCTTATACATTTTCACCCCATTTTCTTCCAACCTCTGGCAAAAGGTTCTCTTATTTGTTCTTGTATATTTCGTTATTTTTCTTTTGTTCAGCTATAACATTTCCCTGTTAGTACTACACTTTTTCAGAACTTAGAAAACTATAAATACAGCTACTCATGTACTAGATACAGGGGGAATTCAGATATTTCACCTATTGATTTAGCTCTTGTCTCTTGTCTCAAAGTCCTCTAGCATGAGGCATAGTCTTAGTCTTTGTTGTTTTTCTGTCTCAGATTGTTTGTTGTGCACTTTACAAAGTGTACTTTCTATTATTCACATCTCTCTTCCAAGGTTGCAACTGTACTAGAAGAGCTTGTACTTGTTCAGAACCACTCTAGTCTCCTAAGACTTGTGGTTTAGCTCCCTCTCAAACTTAACAAATCACCTGTGTTCTTCTCTTAGACACTTTACAGGAGTTTCATCTGGAGCCTACTGTGAGAGGGGTTTCTATAGTTAAACAACACAAGTTCTAACAGTTCTCAGCATTCTAAACAGGTTTCTCAGACACCAGCCCATAGCCTTAGGTCAACTCAGTCACAGTCAGCACCAGTACCTGTATTAAGTAGAACACACAGATCTGCTAGAATCCAATTATACTGTGAAACATCTGATAGTCTGAACACTAGAAGTATAGAATCTGATATTGTAGAAACCTTAGGAATACTATCAGAACAGTAGAGCACTCGAGTCAGTAATGAAGAGGAGGAAGAAGAAGACCTTGTAGCATCATTACTCAATCCCCAAGTAATTGGTTTCTGAATTCACAACAAACTGCTACATTTCATGTCCCTAGAATTGTATACAAGATTGCCAGCTACCCTGCAACTTTCCCAAACTGTATCAACATCATAACTGACTATAACTGGACTACTGTATTACAGAAGAGCACAGTTGTCTCCATAGGAAACAGAGACAGTCTAGCAGCCAGTATCATCACTCTCACTAGCAACTAGTATATTATTAACAACACAGCTCTAGTTACAGTAACAACAACTGGCAAGTGATACACAACTACTTTAGCAACTACAAGTAAACGTGCAAATTCTATTGTAACCAAGACCAGCAGTGTAGCCAATAGCTACATTGAACGTTCTGAAGCTGCCTTGTTGTAGAGTACATAATACACTGTCCTTTGACAGAACCAAGCCCTAAGAGTTACAGAGGTATTTTGTAGATATGGAAGGTCTTACAAACAAATGCAACATAGCTAGAGTAGATATCATTCTGCTTGCAATAAAGTATGTACTCATAGAAGTAGAGGATTTGTAGGATAATGTGGATAAAGTGTCTTAGGATACATTTAAGACAGGTGTAATTGTGTATTACCTGAGTCTTAAGACAGGAGCACAATATGCTAGAAGTGACTTGGATGCAGTAGTACAGAAATGGGCAGAGAAAGGAATTACAAATAGAGACAATTTAGGAATGTACCACTGAGAGTTTACACTCATAGCAACCTATTTGACAACAAACAATAAGCTGTTACTGGAGGAATCTTACTGTGTTTTTCTACATGTGTTCTGTAGAGCAATTGTAGAGAAACTGACACAGAAGTTAGAAATCAAGTATCTAGACTATAAGGACAGACTTGTGTACAACATTGTACAAGTTGTAACTGTAGCAGGGTTAATCCTTAGGGGATCTACACTCACAGCAGTTAGTGGATTGAATACACTTGTGAGTCAGCTTATGATTCTAGTCAAACAGGAGGAAGTTAATTTGACAAGCATTGTGGAAGCACTTCAGAGTCTGCAATCACAAGTAGAGTCAATAAAACAAGGCCTAAGATCAGGAGGAGGAGGATATGGTAGAGGTTCAGGCAGAGGATATGGTAGAGGTTCAGGCAGAGGATTAGGAAACAGAAGTTGTGTGTTTTGTAGAGAATCTGGACATTTTATACACAGTTGCTCAAAAGTATTAGAATACATTACAAACAGGAAGTGTGTACAGAGCCTAGACAATAAAATTATCATAGCTAACAGAAACACTATTTCTAGGATAGGGCAGACCTTAAAGGAAAAGGTTGATAGCTACTTTCTGTTGTTACAAGTACACTCTGTTAGTTTTGTACAGGCTACACTAGTCATAGTACACAGTCTAGAAGCTCCTGTACTAGTTATAATAGTAGAGGTTGATGAAGAAGAAGAGGAGGAGGTGGAGAACCTTACAGAGCTTGAAAGGCTTAAAGTAATACTAGGAGAAGCCTGTAAGAAGGTTGCAGAACAATTGAAAGTAAAGGATACAAAGGGGAAGGGAAAGTAAGGGTGTGATTACAAAGTAGCAAAGCCTACAGACATCAGACCAACACTAGTGAGCACACAGTAAGACAGAACTAGAACAAAGGAGTACTCATACTACTACATTACACTTATTAAAGACCTAGAAATAGCTGGAAGAGTTTTAGAACACAGCTTGGACTAGGAAGTACATATTACACAGTAGGAGTTGCTTATATTGTCTTCAGAGCTTCAGAAGAAGACTCACAAATTAGTTACATTAAGGTGCTGAATGGATAGAAACACTGTGTTCTATAGTAGAGAACTGCCTGTTACAGGATCAAACATTTGTGTACTACAGTAGTATTGTAACATGTTAGTAGAAGTCAACCATTTGCTTCCACTCTGTATGCTTGAGGCAATAGTAGACAGAAAAATTGAGGTAGATTGTATGCTAGACTAGGGTTCAAGTATGAACATAGTTCAAACTAACATATAGAAAGTATTGAAGATTCTGTTAGATTGTAATATGGCTGTTACACTTGAAACAGCAGATGCAGGTCAGGGATTGACTGTAGGACAGATTCTGAGGTTGTAACTCTCTATAGGAATGCTTCACATAGATATTACAGTACAAGTTGTACAGAAAGCTCTGTTTAGGATCTTGCTAGGTAGACTGTTCTTTACAACTACAGAATGTAAAACTAAAGATTTTGTAAACAGGGAGTAGTACATAATGCTTCAGGACCTGAATGATCTGTTAAGGAGGTGGTCTCTGTCCACCAGAGTGAGGGCACTGTAATACAAGCTAGAGACAGATTTTTGAGAAGTGTCAAGGAACTAGAAACACTATAATTCTAGAGAGATGTGTATATGACAAGCAGATTAGGAACAAACAAGTGGAAGAGTAATAGCAAGGTAATGATTCTATACAGAGAAAGAGGTGAAGGAAATAGAGTAAATGTGAGACAGGATTACAGTCAGGAATCACAAGTCACAGAATCATGGATAATAGAGGCAGTAGAGTCATAGAAGTCAGTAATTCTTGATACACTGGATAACAAACTCAACACAGTTTTGTGGGCTTACAAGAAAGTTGCAAATAAGGTGTGCTCTGTACCTAGAGTACTTCTGGAGGAGTTCTACATAGTCAGATGACAGCACCCTAATCCCCTAGCCAGGATGCTTATATTACTAACAATACTGTAGCCCTTTGTGCCTACCAGCCAACTTACAGAAGAACAGATGCAAGCAATTAGAGAATTGCAATTAGGATTCCTATGGCTAGAAGAATGGAAACTCACAGAGAACCTATTAATACTACAGTCAGAAGTGTTTGTGTAGACAGAAGAGGAGTGAGGAACATTAGACCCTATGTATTTTAATCCTATTTGAATTCCAACCATAAAGTATGTACTATGGGTAGAGAAAAGTATTCCAATTGTACACAGAATTGAGAAGAGGGTGATTGAGTTGTTGAAGGAGAAGTTATGTAACAGAGTGATAGAACTGTTGAATTCCTCCTATTGATTGTGATAGTTTTGTGTCACAAAGAAAGACAGAGTATCCTTACAATTTATTATTGATTTGCAGAGGTTAAACACAGTTACAATAAAGGACACAGCTGTTCTGCCAAACATGGAACTAATTGTAAAAAGCTGCAGAGGTTGTACATACTATACACAACTTGATTTGTATATTGTGTTTGATCAGAGGAGTTTGAATGAGTGGTCTAGAGATCTGACAATGTTCTAGACACTCTTAGGGACGTTTTGCTTGACAGTATTACTAATAGGTTACACTCCTATTAATCAACAAATCTGGATTGAACAAATCCAAGGATACTCAGGCCATCTATACACATTACAACAACATTATAATCTGTTACACAGTGTATTACTTGTACTAGAACAAGGATATCCAGATATTACAAAAGTAAGTAACTTTTGTAATATTATACTAAACAAAGTTAACAAGTTATAAAAAGTGGCTTTGTATTAGATCAAAGAAAGGATTGGAACATTACACATACAACAACTGGTACTAGGCACAGGCAGAAGCCTACTATTATACAGTCCTTTATTATCAAATCCCTCAACCATTTTCATATTCCTACTACTTGTAGGAACACTCTTTGTTATATATACTTAGAGTAGGAGGAAGAGTCAACTAGGGAACAGTACAAGATTGGCTCAAAGAAGAGGTTCACACTCTAGCCACTCTTATTCAAACAAACTGGGGACCTATTATAGTCTTTAGGTTACAAGGACAAAGGCTTGGATACAACAATTTTTAGGTCTTAACAGGATAATTAGGTCTACTCAAAGTCAAGATCTATATTATAGAACTATATAAGGGGAAATCACATACTTGTATAGTCTGATACAATCAGAACAACAAGGAGAAAAGCTGGAAGGGATACAAGCAGATCTAGATACACAAGGATTGAATATCTTTAATATTCATACAAAGCTACAGGAAATCTTAGACAAGATACAGGACCTTACTAACAGAGTACAAGAAGTACAAGTTGAATCAGGAATATTACAAGTATACCTGAACAGGTTAGTACAGTTACAATTCAACCTAACTACTATATTACAAAATATTAGTAGAGAGGAACAATAAAGTGACAGGAGAGAAGGAAGTACTTCTAATACTCAATACCCTTAGAGACAAGAACATTTTACTCAGGAAGACACAGTCTAAGAAAATCAAGAAAGTGAACTATCAGGTTCTTCAGCTAAAGAAGAAGAGTTTGTTAACACAATACAGGGAGGAATCTAAACATTTCAAGACTATAGTGGAATTGAAACACAACATCCAGATAGTCTACCAGGATCCTCTAAAAGCCTCTAAGGTCAGTCAGAAATTATTACTCAGGAAGGCTAGACAGCTGAAGAAATTGAACAGTCTATATTACTAGATACCTTTATAGTAGAAGGAACATCAACATTGGATTATTATAGTTGGTTGTACCAGACCTATCACAGTAGTACTAGCT